>NC_056727.1:116728904-117028904 GCF_019279795.1 Protopterus annectens | reverse complement strand
TTAATTGGGTCTTTGTTGCCATTGTTTTGAAATATTGAGTCAGCTGTAGTTGCTTGTCTGGCGTCAGATAAGCCTTCTGGGCCATTGTGTTCAAGCTGGCACCCAGGAATGTCATATTTTGTGAGGGTACTAGTTTTGACTTCTTTTCATTTACTGTGTACCCCAGGCAGTTTAGAAGATGTTTTACAAAAGCCAGATGATGTAAGAGAATGTCCTTGCTTTCTGCTTGGAGGAGGCAGTCATCCAGGTATGGGTATATTTGAATTCCTCTTTGTCTGCAGTATGCAATTACTGGTGCCAGGCATTTTGTGAAGACTCTGGGCGCAGTAGATAAGCCAAAGGGCAGTGCAGAGAATTGGTAATGGGTTGAACCTGCAATGAAACGGAGGTATCTTCTGCAACTTTGTCTGATAGGGACATGCAGATATGCCTCCTTGAGGTCCAATGTTACTAGCCATGCCTCCTTGCCCAACATGGGAAGAAGCTGCTGTAGTGTCAGCATCTTGAATTTGGGTACTTGTAAGAATGTGTTTAAAATTGAAAGGTCCAGAATAGGTCTCCAGGCATTGTCCTTTCTGGGCACTAGAAAGAGTCTTGAGTAAAATCCTTGACCTTGCTCTCTTGTAGGTACCAGTTGAATGGCTCTCATGTCCATGAGAGCTGTAATTTGCTTTTGTGCCTCTGCCCATTGATTTTGTGGCAGGTTTGGCATTCCTCTTTTCATTGGCAAGGTGTGGAAATGGAATCTGTATCCTCGTAAAATTATGTCTAGGACCCATTTGTCCTTTGTGACAATGTGCCAGTTGTCTGAAAAAAGTGCGAGTTTTCCTCCCAAGGGGGCTGCCAAGAGAGTGTTGCTTGGCCAGATGAGGTGCAAGTCATTGAGTTTGCCTTCTGGTAGATTGGGACCTGTCTTCTCCTCCCTTCTGTGTTGTAGTGCCCCATTGGCGAGGTTTGTACTGGGCTTGAGGTTGTCCTCTGCCTCTTGGGCATCTGTATTTACCCCTCTGTGGTCTGTCAGTAGTTGGAAAGGACCAATTTTTTGTTGGCCAGTTTCTGCTGAAGCAAGGGGGCTGTACCTGTAGGAAATCTTTGACTGTCTGCATAGATTTTGCCTTATCCTCCATTTTCTTTAAGACTTCTTCTGCTTTAACTCCAAAAAGAACATCCTGCTGTAAGGGAGCATCTAGAAGCTTTGCTTTAACATGTTCAGGCAGAGTTTGTTCCTTTAACCAAGCATGCCTACGTATAACAGACCCAGTGACAGCTGCTCTGCAGGAGGCCTCCAGAGAATCAAACCCACATTGTAAGGTGTGTTTGCCCACCTGTTCAGTTGCATGCAACAGATCCTGAATTTCTTTCAATTCAGACTGTTGAGGGAGAGTGGTGATTTTTTGCTTTAACTGAGAGATTAGAAATTGCTGATACTTAAGCATGTGAAATTGGCAATTTAGTGCCCTCATAGCTAGAGTGGCTGAGGTGTAAACCTTTTTCCCCCACCTGTCTAGCGCTCTGGAATCCCTTTCAGAGGGTACAGGACTTTTAGCCATAGAAACCTTAGCCCCTTTGGGACCCTGGGAGATTGTCTCTGGGTCAGCAACAGGACTTTTGTATAGAAATTTGTGGGAATTAGGCACTCTGTAGTATCTGTCAGGCTTGGCCGGAGCAGGAGGTAGAGAGTCTGGGTTCAAACTGGATTCTAAGTAAACATCATCCACAATGTCTAACACGGGTGGGATGGCAAGTGGTCTGTGCTGGGGGAGTAAAAGAAACTCTCTGAGCCTTTTCTTCGAGTCAGAGTAGTCCTGACCTTCCCAGTGGAAATGTTCCCTCATAGTGTGTAAAGTTTCCCCAAAGGAGTAGTCTTCAGGAGGAGAAGCTGAGGGAATGGAATCCTCAGCATCAGAATCTTCATAAGGGGAGGAGGAATAATCTTGGTCTTCAGAGGAGGCTGAAGAAATGGACACTTGTTCAGAGGATGCATAATCTTCCTCTTGTCTAGGCCTTTTGTCAGGTGGAGGCTGGGAACTCCTGATTAAAGAAATCAAATCTTCAGCCATTTTGAGCATCTGTTTCTTAGGCATTGGGCCTTGAACAGGGGGCTGAAGTGCAGTCCTTTTAGATTTAATAGGAGTCTTCGTCTTAGGAAATGTTTTAATGGTGAGCGTCGTCGGTCTGAAGATGCCTTCAGAAACCGATGGCGTTTCTGCAGCACCATCTTTATCAGCAATGTCGTCGGTAGGGCCTGAACAAAATGGTTGCGTCGGCCTGGTACATTCCGCTAAAAGTTCCATTAGTTCCCTGTGCCTCTGTCCAGCAGAGCCACTGCAGTGATCCCCGGAGTAAACTTTGTTTCCCATCCACTCGTCAAGGTTTCCCTTGAAGAGTGTTAGTGAGAGGCTCTGCCTAATGTAGATTGGAATCCTGTTCCAAAGCATGGGGGAGTCCCTGGGACAGGAATCTATCCCTCCAGCAAGTCCTATTTATTGTTGTGGTGAGGTTTAGATCCCTAGAGCGTGTGGCTCTCAGGGATTTGTTTTTTTTTTAGGTGGAGCATGTCCATCAATTCTGGGTTGGACATAGCCTTGTATGTCAGGCAAAGATCACCTCTGAGTAAGCGGTATGCAACTGAGTACAGCTGGAGTTTCTTCATTCGGGCTGCATAGGGCATCTGTTTGAGGCCAGTAATCCTCTTAATATACTGTTAACTCATGCTCTCATGCTGAATGTCAAACAAAAGTGTGTTGAAACATTATAAATGATCTTCACAACATATATTATGTGGTATGTTAAAATGTATATATGTACTATTAACTGCAAAAATATGTGTAATGGAGAGCTTTTATTCACAAAGGGGGGGGGGTGCTCATTCAGATTTTCTCTGTAAACAAAAGCAAATAGACAAACTCAAAAACATGACAAGGGAAACAGAGCTGGAAAATCAAAAGAAGAGAAAATTAACATGTGGTTAAATGCACATTTTCTTTTAGAAATATAGACTAATCCCATTCCCATTAAGACATACCTGAGTGCCCAAAGCTTGAATATCATGCTCAAATGTTGTATGCATTCTCTGTAGTGTTTCTACTGTATTTTGGTCCCTACCCAGTTCTTCTGGCAGCTTCTTGTGTTTGTCTTGAATACGACCAAGGATCTCCTTGGCATCATGATAGAATTTGTGTAGTTCATATGATGCTGCCAGAATCTGGGTTCTAGTATCAATCAGCTCCAACAAATCTGCCCAAGCCTCATTGAGGCCATCCTTCCATTCAGCAATTGTGGCTGCATCGGAATGTCCAGAATTTATCAGCTCATCTGCCATGTGGTTCACAGCATCCACACGTTCTTGTCCTATGTTACCAGTGTCTCTGGCAAATTCACGGAACCTTTCCTGTAACATCTGCAAAACAAATCCATCATCAGTCAGCTGGTAAAGATTTCATAGATAATTAAAAGAACACTCAAACTGCAAAGTCCTATAAAATCCTAAAACATAGTTACAACTGAGATGGAATACAACAGTGTGCTCTAGTACTATTCTTCAAAGCCACACAGGTCGTTTGGCATTCACTGAATATAAATTAGATTAAATGGTATTTTCTGAAACTGAAGGAAAACATTAGCACACATTTTACATGCAGGGCCGAAGCCCCAAACGCCCCTACATAAACGGGAGTCCCTGCCTTTTCCACATTGTTATAATCAAATCAAAATCTGCTACATTTCATGTAATGCACAGACTACTTACAGCACAATCTGTTATAGTGGGTTAGATGAACTATGATTCTCAGAACCATTTCTATTAGATAGCTCCACTAGTGTACACTGACAAGGATCTCATTACAACCCAACTCATCCAAGTTTAAGTAGAAGCTGCTGGACTTGGTGGTGGTGGTGGTGGTGGGGGGGGGGGTGCGGCTTTGCCAGCTTGCCTTTATTTGGTGTAAGGTTGCGGGCACATGTTCAGGTGCTTGTGTCTAAGATGGAGAAGGGTGATTAAGTGGGAGGACTGGATTCAAGAAAGGGCAGGACATTTTTTAAGAGGTTACATCATCCATGGAAGCAAAAGATATGCCCTTGCTGATGTCCACTGTATGAGAATCCCTAGGGTGGTTATAGATATGCATGGAGGGGTGAGGGCCTTAAAATTACAAATGTTGGAGGAAAGGATGGCCCATTATGGGACAGCGGAGAGTGAAGAACCTACTGGTCATCAAGGCAGATAAGAAAAAGAAAGCAAATAAACAAAAAAAAACTAGCACAAATACCACAACCATTTGTGTTACTACTGCAAGGAAAAACAAATAAGTGTGCTTTTCATTCCATTCTTGTCTTCACTTTCTAGTTTCATTATCTGCCCCTAATGTGTACCCCATTCTCTACTTTTCCTATATTTATGTCTTCCCCATTAAGTTGGGTATTTGTTAACAGATAGAATGAAAGATGACACCATACGCAATATGAAGATCCTCCCTAAGTACACCCTCTCTGTACAGTTACGCTTGCAAGGAGAAAAATCTTTTACAGTATTTGACATACAGTACATGGTACAGGCCACCCATGGAGAATTTCGCTACATGCAGAGGCCAAACATAACCACAATCATATGGCACCAGTCACCTAAGGGGAATTTCAGCCACAAATACAAAGTTTCATAGAAACAGATGCAAGAGAAGTATTACATAAAGATCCCAACAGCAAATACCTTATACACATATATGTATAGGAACAGATTTTAAAAATCAGTCTTGCAAACTTGGAAAGGTGCTAGAATAACAGTTTTTGCATTAGCATGCATTTTTCTGAAGGATATGCAGTCTGAAACTCAAATGTCTGTCATTATTTAGTGACTTCAATTCTCAATGATTTGCCAGAAAATTGTATAGGTTCATAGATATACACTAGGCTAATGATCATGAGGGTCTTTTTAAACCTATTCATGCATCCCAAATGCATCCAAGTTTGGTGCCTACAGGTTATATTAGGGTTATGTGTAAGCTAGGGCATGTATGGTCAAACATTTACTGTTTGCCTCTATCTATTAGAGACATAGGTGACAGACCAGGGGTGAATTTCTGATTCCCATCCACTGGTTCAGGTTACAGATTAACCACTGCTTCTGCCAACTAGTAGTACAACCCGTAAGAGATGCAAATATTGAAGAAACATGGAGGCAAACTTCTCGCATTAGTCCACTGTTGGTAAGCATCACACAACCAGAATACCACATCAGTAACACAACACTGAGCCTATAACTTATGCTGCAGCTATAAAGAATTTTTTCCAAAGCCTTCTAGAACATATCCTAAAAGATCTTGACTTTCAGCACACCAGGCAAAGCCTACTCTTTCTCCACTCCAACATACTGAACTCCACACAGTTCACTAGAGAGTCACCAGGAAAGGAAACTTAAGCCCGTAAGGCCCACTAAGTCTGCTGCCATATGAGGAAATGTCTTAGTCATAGGTGGCTCTTTAGTTAGGCATACAGACTCCACACACTCACCAGACTGGACCAAAAAAGGGTCACTGTAAAATACTTGAACAGTGCCAGGATCCATAATGTCACAAGGGTCCTAAGGTGCCTTAAACTGACAAATATGACAATGACTTAATGGTGGCCCATGTGAGAGTGAATGACAAAAGGCACCCCACCCAGTGGGATACAGAAATACATGATGGAAGTTGCTAAAAATCTGTTAGAGGCAGGAAAGACACTGGTCTTGAGTAATGCCCTGCCTTCACCAAGAATAGCACCTAGATACCAAGACAAGATAACTGGCTTTAACAACTGACTAGGCAGTCAAGTGCCACTTTAACAGAATCCAGCATGTATTATTCTGAGATAACATGATTAATAAGACTTCCTGTTTCACAAAGGATGGCTAACACCTCTCATAGCAGAGTTTCTGCATACAAGCTAAAGCCTTTGCTGCCAATATGGTGCCATTTTAGGCAGTCTCCACAGCAACCTCAAACTCAATTTCAGATATCATGGTGGCACTAATCAGTGCTAGGAGTCTAAACACAAAGATGCCACAAATTGAAGCCCTACTGTAACTCAAGCACATTCAAATCTGTGTAGTTACTGACAAGATTTCAATGCAATGACAGCACCCCATCTATACAAAGGTTTCCTTGGCTAACTGCAAGGGATTATTAACAGAAATGCCATCTCCTCACATCAAATTATCAACAACCACAACCTGGAGCTACTGGAGACACACATTACCATTAAAAAAATTAAACTTTTACTTAATTAGTAGCTACAGATCCAAATGTACGTACCCAAACCAAGTGCCAACTTGATAGGGACTTCAATTACCCAAGCAATGACAGACACACTTAACATCTCTAAAAATGGATACAGTGGACATAAAAAGTGTACACACCCCTGTTAAAATGCCACGTTTTGTGATATAAAAAGATGAGACAACAATATATCATTTCAAAGCCTTTCCCACCTTTAATGTGACCTATAACCTGTACAATTCAATTGAAAAACAAACAAATCTGTTAGGGGAAAAATATTAAAAAAAATAAAAAAAAATGTACAATAAGCTGGTTGCATATATGAAGTGTGCACACCCTTAAACGAACACTTTGTTGAAGCACCTTTTGATTTAATTACAGCATTCAGTCTTCTTGGGTAGGAGTCTATCAGCATGGCACATCTTGTCTTGGCAATATTTGCCCACTCTTCCTTGCAAAAGCACTCCAAATCTGTCAGATTGCAAGGGCATCTCTTCTGCACAGCCCTCTTCAAGTGACCCCACAGATTTTCTATTGGATTTAGGTCTGGGCTCTGGCTGGGCCATTCCAAAACTTGAATTTTCTTCTGGTGAAGCTGTTCTTTTGTTGATTTGGATGTATGCTTGGGGTCATTGTCATGTTGAAAGGTGAAATTCCTCTTCATCTTCAGCTTTCTAGCAGACGCCTGAAGGTTTTGGGCCAAAAGTGACTGGTATTTGGAACGGTTCAGAATTCCCTCCACCTTGACCAAAGCCCCAGTTCCAACTGAAGAAGAGCAACCCCAAAGTATGATACTGCCACCACCATGCATCACCGTGGGGATGGTGTTCTTTTGGTGATGCGAAGTGTTGTTTTTGTGCCAAACATACCTTTTAGAATTGTGGCCAAAAAGTTCAAACTTGGTCTCATCAGACCATAACACATTTTTTCCACATGCTTATGGGAGACTTGATGTACTGTTTTTCAAATTTTAGCTGGGTCTGGATGTTTTTCTGTGTAAGAAAAGGCTTCAATCTTGCAACCCTACCCCACAGCCCAGACATATGGAGAATATGGGAGATTGTTGTCACACATAGTACACAATCAGTACTTGCCAGAAATTCCTGCAGCTCCTTAAGTCTTGCTGTAGGTCTCTTGGTAGTCTCCCTGACCAGTTATCTTCTCTTTACATCAATTTTTGAGGGACGTTCAGTTCTTTGCAACGTCACTATTGTCCCATATTTTCTCCACTTTTTGATGACTGTCTTCACTGTGTTCCATGGTATATCCAATGCTGTGGAAATTTTTTTGTACCCTTCTCCTGACTCATACCTTTCAACAATGAGATCTCTTTGATGCTTTGTAAGCTTTCTGTGAACCATGGCATTTGCGGTAGGAAGCCACTGAGTAAATGTCAGGAAAATCCTACTAGGACAGCTGAACTTTATTTGGGGTCAACCAGAGTCTCTTTAATTGATGGTAGGTGTGTACCCAAGACTGAATGCTGTAATTAAATCAAAAGGTGCTTCAACAAAGTATGAGTTTAAGGGCGTGCACACTTATGCAACCAGCTTATTGTAAGTTTTTTTTTTATTTTTTATATTTACTCTCCTAACAGATCTGTTTGTTTTTCAATTGAATTGTACAGGTTATAGGTCACATTAAAGGTGGGAAAAGTTTTAAAATGATTTATTGTGGTCTAATTTTTTATATCACAAAAACCTGGCATTTTAACAGGTGTGTACATTTTTTATATCCACTGTTTGTTTAGTATTTCCTAGATTTTCTTAATACCAATGCACTGGAGCAAACTACATAACTATCCACAAGAGACTAATATTCCTTGACATGGTCCTTACCTACTTAGTTACTGCCTACACCCAATCACAAAGCTCCACTTCCCTGGTTAAATCTGACCATAAATCAGTTACCTTCTCAGTCAGGCCACAACAGTACACCCCCACCAACAAATGAAGCCATCTTTAGGAACTTCTCCATGGCAAACCTACCTACATCATCTTGTAGAAGACCTACATAAAATTCCCAACCATCTCCTGCAAATGGACCCAAATGAGAGGGCTGCCACATTCACCTCCAATTTTTACTAGCATCTAAACAGCTGCATATAAAAGTCTGTACATATCTACCTTAAATACAACAGTAAATTCAGGAATGCACCTCTCTGGAAGACCTCTCACATTAATAAACTTCATAGCAAAAGAAACAAAATAATGAAAATTTTTAAGAAATCGCCATCCACCAAGAAATGTGCCAGCAAGGAACTTAAGACCACTATAACAAAATGTAAAGCAGAATACAAATTTATCGACAAGAGATGCCAAAGAAAACTACAAATCTTTCTTCATTTATGTCAAAAAATGAAGGAATAGTATTCAAAACATCTACAATAATATCTCACTTTCCAATCCCAACCAGTATACTGGCAGGCAGCTTTAGTGCAAACTTTACTTCACCTACCCATAATTTGCACCCACTAACCCTGAAAATTTAAGTTGCTCCATAATCACCATGGAACAAGTCTTAGAATCCATGTCAAGGGCTAAAAATAATGTTTTAATGGGACCAGATAACATAACAAGCTGCCTTCTTCATCAGTGTGAAGTATGTGAGCCTCTACTTAAACTACCCAACCTCAGCCTACAAACAGAATTTTTGCCCCTTGATGTCTGGAGAAGAGCCATAGTGACTCCTCTACATTAGAGAGGTCCCATCTATAGGCTCAGGTAATTATAGGTTCATTGGCCATAATGGCCTTGTATGCAAGGCTGTGGAACATATGACTGCAGAATTCATTTATACAGACACAGGCAACTTAAGAGATTACTTGGTTTGGTTATGTGAAGAGCAAGGCCTGTCTCCTGAATTAGTAAAGTTTTTTGAAAAGGTTACAGAGGCTATGGACAGTGGTCACTATGTGCACACTGCTTATTTTGACTTGGCTAAGGCTTTTGACACTTTTTCCATGCTGGCATTATTAAAAAGTTAGGCAAACCTAATGTAACCCCCTACATTGTTTGCTGGATGGCAAACTGGCTATCCAAAAGATCCCAGGTAGTGAGATGCCTGTACCCTCTCTGAACGTAAAACTCTTAACTAGTGGGGTATCACAGGAATCAGTTCTGGGTCCTCTCCCATCTGGAATTGCAGTCATCAAAGCCGAGATGTCTGAAGTAGGGTTAGCCAAGTATGCTGACAACTGCAAACTGGGTACTGTTATCTGCTGATCCACTGATGCTAAACTCCTGCAAAAAGTGGTGGAATATGCACATAATGAAAACGGGTTCAAGACAAAAACAAAAAAGTTACTCCCTTTCTCATATATTAAAAGTGGTACTCCTCTTCAAACAGATCATAGGAGACCTGGTACTTATGTGAACAACTCACTCTAATTCAGTCATCATGTTTCCACCATAATCATACATTCCATCTATCCACCCCAGTTAATTTCCAAAGGAATATCTTCAAAATACAAAAGAAGTCATCTTACCACGGTACTCCTCCTCTATTAGACCCATCATCGAATACACTGTCCCTTTTAGTATGTACAAAGCCAAGCATATCCCTCTCAAATGGAAAGGCTCCAAGGATTTTTAATGAAAAAAAATAAAGGCTTTAAATCAATTATTTTGCCAGATCAGCACAATTCACCTGGTACTCAGTAGCCTCCTGGCTGTTCCGACATGACCTGTGTCTTGTTTTTGAGCCAGGAAAGACCAAAACCAATTAAATATCCCATTCCTTCACAAAACCAGCAGCTCTACAAACATTTGGATCTAAACTTACACCTACAACTAAACAAGACTGACAGGAGGGATATGTTCTTAACTCAATGTATTCTCAGCCTATTGTTAATTTACTACTACAGGTCAAGAGAACTATTACTTTGTCTGCTTTTAAGACAAGTCGTATGAATGAATGGGCAGACAAATTTACACCAGAGTTATGTATGGCCCTGCTGGATTTGGGAGGTAGGAACTATTAAGTACTCATTAAGGGAGTGTGTCTCCTTAAAAGTGCATATAGCTAGGCCTCTTACATTCCCTGTGACTGTTGCCTAGTACTGTTCCTATATTATCCTGGAGATTAAGCCCCCACCTTGGGGGTCTAATTTTTCAGTATATGAAGTTTAGAAAATATTTTGAGATAAGGGAATATATATATATACATACACATACATATATGTGTGTGTGTGTGTGTGTGTGTGTGTGTATATGTCTAAACATAGTCATATGGACACACACAATTTGCTCTGCACTAACTCACAAAAGTCAAGTGGTAAACACTATGATATGTGACACATGTGTATACCACATACTGTTCCAGATGGGTAGAAGTACAAATAGAAATTGTTTAAGCAGTCCAAACCTTAGAAAAGTAACAAACTCGTACATGTGCTTAATAGCATAAAAGCACTCACACACACACACACCATACTAAACAACAATGAAAGGGGAACTGACACTGGGTAGCAGGCACCTATTGAAAAGATTATGGGTAAATCCCAGATGCCTGGACAAATTTCCCTTAGGAGTATAAATATCCCCTTGGGTCTCCCCTGAAAAGAGGCTACTAGCCTAGTGTGACTAACCTGGTCAACAAAGGCAAAATAAATAAAAACAAAAACAAAACATCCAAAATAAGGTATCCCTAATTTTTTAAAATTTTGATGCTGAAGTACGCATTTAAAAATGTATACAACACCAAGGAAAACATCTTTATCTTGAAGTGGTCAATCTTTGGCCGGGGCAGGAAAGCTTTCCCAGGGAAAAATGTCTATGGGTCTATCTAAAATGTGTTCTAAATGCAAATTACATCAAAGCCCACTAAACAATCCTAATAATGACTTACAGATTGTTGATTATAGTGTCTCGTCTTCTCATCTGGGAAAATCAATCAACTATGTTGCCTTGTGGCAATGGTGTACAAGGAAAGGGGACTCACCAGTTAAGTATTCCGTTGAACTTAATTTAAAACTGTGGTACAGAAAAATGACAAAGTATAAAATAAAATACATACTGTGACATGTTCATAGTCCTGTCCCAGCTCATGAGATCCAGCCACAACTTCCCTCTCAGCAATCCATTGCTCCAGGTCATCCACCTCACGATTAAGCTGAAACAGCCGATATCGTTCATCTAACTTGCCTTTCCTCTCCTCTGCCAAATCCTTGAGGCCAGCATACAACTTGTCCACTTGAGATTGGCGCATGCTGATCCGCTCACTGTGAAATAACAAGCCAGGAATTAGGCTCAGAGAACCAGAACAATGCTATAGGTCATGCTACTTACCCGGAAACTCTATAATGTTTTGTGCACAGTATGATTTCATTCTTATATTTCAGTTAAAGTTTTCTTTACTCACTATACTTGTTACTAACTTGCATAAGTTTTCTTTACTCACTATACTTGTTGCTAACTTGCATCAACAGCTTCTTTAGAAAATTCACTTCATATAACACAAATGCATACTTTCTTTTTTATGTAATTATGTCTAGCTTTGCTATGTACATTAATTGAATTTTGCCTTGTATATTATTTAATGGTGTAATGTCCACAAGCCCTTGTTGTTTTCTTGTTGCTAATTGTCTTGTAGTTGTCTCCCCAGGATTCCAATGAAAATGGAACCACAGAGATGAGCATTTCCAGATAACAATAGTCAACAAAAAATAAAATATTCAGTCACAGTCAATGAATCCTTGCAGGTCAGTGCAATTCTCACAGCTTAACTTTTACAGCATACCTGCATTTTGTTGCTGACCTGTAAAATGCTGGGAGTTACATACTTAAACTTAACCTGAAATGACCAACAAATGAAGAAAAATCACTGCTAGAATAACTCACTGCCTGAGACTCACAAACATTCCACAGCGCTAAATTTCAAGGTTGTCATTGAATTCAACAATTGGCTAAGCTTCTGGTGTCATTCAAAGGGGATCCAGTATCTGTCTGCCTGGGACGACATGATCGACAGACCACGGTGCTTTGCCAGAGATGGTCTGCACCTGTCGCCCCTGGGATTCAGGTTACTGGCTAAGGCTCTTGCCACCTCATATAGTGCCTTTTTTAGGCAAAGTTCAAAGGACAAAACCACCACCGTAACAGGTACAAGCATGCAAAATCTGAAGGTAATGCTACTCAATGCTAGAAGTCTAAACCTCAAAATGCACTCTCTCAAGACACTCCTAAAAATGGAGAACATCGATATCTGTGCAGTAACTGAGACCTGGTTCAAGGCTCCAGAGAGCACCCTTGGAATACAAGGCTACAACTCTTACCACACTTTTCGGCCACCAAACCAGGACCGAAACACTAAAGGTGGAGATGTGTCAATACTTACCAAGGATATTCACACCACCAGGCTAGTTGCCCAACACAATGCATCTGAAATTCTCCAGGTGCAACTAACACTAGGTAAGACTGAAATCCAAACTGTAGCTTGCTACAGATCCCCCACCATACCCCAAGATTCTCACTACACCTTTCTAAATATACTGGAAAATATTAAGATAGAATCAAACACACTAATACTAGGTGATTTTTAACTACCCTGCCATTAACTGGGAAAACTACTCATGTACCAACACCTTTGCCCAACGGTTCTTGGAATTCATAAATTCCAATGCCCTGGATCAACTAATCCATAGTCCCACCAGGGGCTCCAATAGCCTACACCTGGTCATTACCAACATGGGAAATCGATGCTCCACACCTATGGTCACCCTCTCGTTAGTCAGGTTTGACCATAAGCTAATCATCCTTAACATCCACATCCCACCCCCACCCCCCAGTAAGGAAACCTCCATAAAAAACTTCTCCAAAGCCAACCTCATGCTACTCAAGTCAGAAGTGACAAACTTCATGACACCCATGCAGACAGGAACTGAAAGTTCAACTGCTGAATCCTACACTAAGGCACTGTACAAGCACATCCACTCATGCATGAATCGTGCCATCCCAAATAGAACCAAGATGCTCTCATCCACAAAAAGGAAGCCAATCTGGTGGTCCCCTGCCATAAACAAACTTTACAACAAAAGGAAGAAACTGTTGCAGAAAAGAGGAAAATCCCAGGATGCAAAAAACTCCCTTACCAGCCTCAGTAAGAAACTGAGATCCCTCATAAAATCCTCCAAAGCTAGTTACGAAAATAAAACTGCCAAAGATTCCAAAGACAACCACAAGGCATTCTATAACTATGTCAAGAATCTAAATGGCAATGCTCAGATCTGCTCTGAGCTAAAACAGAATGGCATTAAATATACTGATCCCAAGGATATTGCCAATATCCTGGCAGATCTATTCAGTGCCAACTTCACCCCCCTCTCACCCCCTAAATGGCCCATCTCAATACCGGAAGATTGCCAAATTCCGGTAATAACAGCCACACAGGTAAAAAACGCACTCTCCAAAGCTAAGAATACAGCATCCACGGGACCAGATGACATCCCGGGCTGTGTACTACATGAACTACAATATAAACTGGCACCTCACCTAAGTGTCATGTTTAATCATAGCCTCACCTCAGGTTTCGTGCCCACTGAGTGGCGCAGAGCTACAGTTATCCCACTCCACAAGGGGGGATCCACCTTGGATCCCGGAAACTACCGTCCCATCAGTCTGACGAGCCTCATCTGCAAAGCCATGGAGCGTATTATCATGGAACTTATAAACAAAGACATTGGCAACCTTCAAACACTGGACCCCACCCAGTTTGGGTTTGTGAAGGGCCGATTTTGTCTCATGAACCTGACTGACTTCTTCGAATCAGTCTCCAAAGCCATGGACAAGGGTAAGGTGGTCCACACAGCCTATCTAGATCTTGCCAAGGCCTTTGACACCATCCCCCACTCTGGAATCATAGATAAACTTACTAAGCTGGGCATAAATCCCTACGTCACCCAATGGGTTGCTAACTGGCTTACTGATAGAAGCCACACTGTAAACATAGCCGACTCCAAATCCAGCTCCAGACAAGTGGAGTACCTCAGGGTTCAGTCCTGGGACCGCTCTTGTTTGGCATCTACTTCTCTGAAGTACAGGCCAACACTAAGGGACTCTGGTTAATAAAGTTTGCAGATGACTGCAAACTGGGAGCCATTATTGAATCCCCAAATGATGTGGATACTCTACAAAAGGGCCTTACAGAAACAGATGCTTGGTGCCAGAGCCATGGGCTCAAGCTCAATGCCAAGAAATGTATAGTTATCCCCTTTGGGAAAAAACATGTATCCGTGAATTACCATATAGGTGGCAGTACACTATACACAGAAAGTGTGATAAGAGACTTAGGGTCACAGATGGGCAGTGGTCTCACCTTCGATAACCACATTGCCACAACAGTCAGGAAATCCTTCTATGTGGCACACCTCATCACAAAGGGCTTTTCATCCAGAAAAAAGGAGGTCATTGTCCCACTGTACTCATCCCTCATTAGACCCATTATAGAATACAACGCCCAGTTTGGTATGCACCTCTCAAGACATCTGCAACAACTGGAAAGGCCGCAGAAATACCTCACTAAAAGAATCACAGGCCTAAAGCAGATGCCCTACGCTGACCGCCTTAAAAAACTCCAGCTATACTCTGTCGCATACCATCTACTCAGAGGCAATCTCTGCTTAACATACAAGGCCATGTCAAACCCAGAGCCTTTGGACATGCTACAGTTAAAGAAATCCCAATCCCTCAGAGTCATACGCTCCAGGGATCTAAACCTTGTCATCACAATAAACAAAACATGATGGAGGGATAGGTTCCTGACCCAGAGACTCCCCAGACTCTGGAATAGACTGCCCATACATGTCAAGCAGAGTGCCTCTTTGGCCCTCTTCAAAAGGAACCTTGACGATTGGATGGGAGAAAGGAAATTTACCCCGGGGATCACGTCAGTCGCCCTGCTAGACAGGGGTCCAGGGAAGTAAATAGTGTGGGAAGAAATAGCCAGGGAATTGTTATGGCTAGGCTTCTATAGGCCCTAGGACTGATAGCCTAGTACCAACCTATGAATAAAGAGCCACATGGCTAATCAGACATGTTGGAGGGAGTGAACAGCACTGGCATACTGAGTGAATGGCTGCATAAGAAAACAAAGACATAGAGATAATTAGATAAATGGCACAAGGGGCATCGTGGCAGGAGCAGGGCCACAGCAACGCGTCTGACCAATGTGACAGACATCACAGGCAAGGTATGGCAGTGCAGCCAAGTAATGAGCACTCAAGCGCACTGTAGCTCTACACACCTGCATTTAACACAGCAACTAACAGATGCATCAGTCTGGGTATGCACAGCAAAGTTATCAATCCTGGAGGGTTAACAGCATAGATCAGAACGTAGGATGTGACCATGCTAATTCGCCAATAGCTTTTTGTGCTAGTGCTACTAGTGAGTAATAAAATCACTTAAAACTACTTTCAGCTATGTAGATCAGACAGCAATGCTATGTGCTATATCTTTAAGTAACACGTCAAAGACTGAGAGTGCACATATAAATATCAAGCACGTGCCATTCCTAGTGCCATTTTGAGAGTGCAGCCAGAGAGTAAGCATGTATGATTAAAGCAGTTAGCTTGTACATAAGTTGCTTAAGTTAAAGTCAGTAAACTTCTATCGTGATGTGTTTGTATAAAATAAAGCTGCTTAAACAGAACCCATGAAGACTCTTCTATTGTGTCCAAAGTAGGAGAGTGACATGGTGTCAGAACCGGGATCGCAGAGAATAAGATTTGGAGCCATGAGGTGCAGAGATGACAGTGAAGGTAACCTAAGAGAAACAACCACGGAAAAGAGCCAGAGCTGAAGAAAAGGTAATAAGAATATGCACAAACTACTTATTTCATAAAAAGGACAAAACGGGACATTACAAGGGCACAAAATGCATTATTAAACAAGCGGGAGGCACAAAAGGCTTAGTAACTAAGGGAAATGTTTAAAGTAAAGGTATTTGATGAAACAATTAACAGAAAAGTAAAATGAGTGTGTTTAAAGGCAAAACAGGCATGTTTAGAGTAAAACGAGCACAAGAAAAGTACAACAGGCTTGAAAAGAGATTAAACGAGCAAAACGAATATAATAAGGGCAAAAAGGGGCACATTAAGTGTAAATTAAGCAAGGCGACTGCATGTTTTTTGGGAAAGTGCTGTGTTTTGGCATAACTACGGCTTTGTATTGTATCAAGAGCATAACTAAAGTTATTCAAAGGATTTCCAAGTGTGTAAAAGTGCTTACAGTGTGTGTTTATTAGTGTGCACGTATTTCGAAGAGTTATTTGTGTGCAAAGTGCAACTATTTCATAAAGTGCAGTCAAAGTATACACATTTCGAAAAGTTTCTTGTGCTGGGTATGTCTATTTGCAAATTGCTGCTATTACAGAGTGTTTCTTGCACTGTAGAGAGCTGCCTAGAAAGGTACCAACATTTTAGGGAAGTTTCAGTGTGTTGTGTACTGATTACTTGCAAAGTGCAGTGAATTTATTGACAAAAAGCGAAGTATTCTGTACAGTCTGGATCAATGGTAAATTCACAGAGCTTAAAGTAGACACTGGTTCAAAGTGTAATGTTATATCAGCAGACACATTTGCTAAAGTGAGAACTAATGACCAACTCAATGTGGCCAGTAGTGCAAAACTTGCTGCTTATGGAGGTAAAGAAATTTAAACAAAAGGCTGAGTGATGCTTCCATGTTATTTGGCCAAGAACTGTTACAGCTTATTATTCTATGTAGTCAGAAGACCAGTACAGTCTTTGTTGGGTCTCAAAGATAGTTTTGAGAATGAATCTGCTTTCTTTTTCCAAAGAAGTTTATCACATAAGTGCATCTCCTAGTTCTAATTCTTCTGAAGTCATTTTCTCAGAGTATGCTGATATTTGTGAGGATAGATTGAGCAAACTTCCAGTAGTGTATTCTATGAAGTTAGACCCAGGGGTCACTCCAGTAGTCAGACTAGCAAGAAGTGTTACGATAGCTATGCAAGACAAAGTTAAGACTCAGTTGCATAAAATGGTGCAGCAAGGAATAATTTGTCCAGTTACACAACTAACTGAATGGGTATCGTCTATGGTAGCAGCTCACAAAAAAGGCTCAGATAAAATCAGAATATGCATTGACCCAAGAGGGTTGAACAAAAAACTGAAAAGACCATATCATCAAATGCGCACAGTCGAAGAGGTCGCAGCTCTAATAAGTTGTTTTTTCTGTTTTGGATGCAGAGAGTCCATTTTGGCAAGTAATGCTTGATCGCAAATCCTCATTACTAACCACTTTTGGTACTGTGTTTGGCAGATACAGATTCCTAAGGATGCCATTTGGAATAAATTCTGCAAGTGAAGTCTTCCAGCTTGGAATGGAGCAAATGGTTTTGGGTTATCCTTGTGCCATATTAGTTGATGATTTACTAGTTGGAGGCAATGGTGAAGCAGAACATGACAGAAACCTAAAGAAAGTTCTAGATACAGCACGTAAAGTAAACTTGAAGCTCAATCCTCTGAAGTGCAAATTAAGACTTCCAGAAGTTACATATGTAGGTCATTTATTTACCAGTACTGGCTTGAGACCAGACCCAACCAAGCAAGCAGCAATTCTTGAGATGTCAGCACCAGACAATGTACAAGCTCTACAGCGTTCTTTAGGCATGGTCAACTATTTAGCCAAGTTTATACCAGACTTCAGTGAGTTGACAGCACCTTTAAGAGAGCTAACACGCAAAAATGCTGCATGGTCATGATTAGAACAGCACCAGAAGGTGTTTGATGACCTCAAGCAGAAAACTGTCGCCCACCTACATAAGATACTAAGATGTGAACAAACCCTCTTTCCTGTGATGCTTCAAAATTTGGTTTAGGCACAGTTATACTTTAAGAGGGTAGACCAGTAGCCTATGCATCTAGAACACTTACCCAAACTGAGATGCAGTATGCTCACATTGAAAAAAACTTTTGGCAATAGTATTTGCATGTTCCAAGTTTCATGATTATATTTATGGTCGAGCTATTCAGATTGAGACTGATCACCAACCTCTATTCTAAAGAAGCCTATGCATTCAGCTCCAGCAAGGTTACAAAGAATAACGCTCAAATTACAAAAGTACAACTTCAAAATGGTCTATATGAAAGGTAAACTACTCTATCTGGCTGATACCTTATCCAGATTGCCCAGGAATACAACTGAACAGCTTGATGCAGAGAACTCTGACTTTGATGCGATGGCAGTGAGTAATTTTTCTACCACTAGGCTTGATAAGTTGAAAAAATCACACTAAGACTGATCCGATTTTGCAAAAGCTCAATCACTATCTTAATGCTGGATGGCCGTCAAAGCAATCTAGTGCACCACTTAAAATGCAAACCTATTTTCCCTACAGAGATGAAATTATGATGGAAGATGGCATTATTTTCAAAGGTCCTAAAAAAAGAAGTTATGTACTCACCATAATGTTCCATGTTGGTAGTCCATCTCACCCTTCATTTTTACATGTGGGTTCAGAGCCGATCCTTGACTCCGGCTCGGCTGATTTACAAGCTCGAAGACTTCTGGTTGGCTCATGGCTAAGCAGGTATCCCACAGTGCACCAGTACAAACCCCAGATATTGTTTGCTGCTCACTAGAAGAGAAAAAACCCATAACAGACAAACCAATACTAAAGGGTCTCCAACCAAAGATAACCAAATTATTATTATCTCCAGATCTTCCAGGGTGGGGACAGGAGAGTGGGTTGGTAAAAATGAAGGGTGAGATGGACTACCAACATGGAACGTTATGGTGAGTACATAACTTCTTTATGTTGTGTAGCCCAATCTCACCTTCATTTTTACATATGGGACAGCGTCCCTAGCGCCTTATTCTTGGGTGGCTCACTGGAAAATACTCCTAAGCACCGTGGAGCCAAAGGATGCTCTACCCTGGAAGCTAAATCCAATTTGTAATGTGTAATAAAAGTGTGAGAGGTAGCCCACGTAGCTGCTGCACAAATATTATCAAGTGGGACCCTGGCTTGAAAGGCTGCAGAGGTAGACAGCGACCTGGCAGAATAAGCCTTGATACTGCAGGGTAAAGGTCTGCCCTCCGAACTGTAGATAAACGCTATGCAACTGGAAATCCAGGTAGATAGTGTCACTTTAGAAACTGGTAAGCCCAATCTGGAGTCAGAAAAGGAAATGAATAGTTGATCTGATTTCCTAAATTCCGTGGTCCGCTGTAAATAAAAACGTAGTTGTCTATGAACGTCCAGCTGATGAAAATGGTATTCAGCTGCATTACAGTGATTAGGGAAGTAAACTGGAAGTTCTATGGATTGGTTTAAGGTAGCAGGGGAACAAACTTTGGGGACAAAGGAGGGATTAGTACGCAGTGACACCCTGTCTTTGTGAAAGATCAAATAAGGTGGCTTAACAGACAAGGCTTGTAGCTCCGATACCCATCTAGCTGACGTAATAGCTACCAAAAACAAAGTTTTCCAAGACAAACATTTCAATGAAGATGAGTGGGAAGGTTCAAAAGAGGGAGAAGTCAGTTTGGATAACACAAAATTGAAATCCCAAGAAGCCACAGGTTCTTACAGTGGTGGTCTCAAAAGAGTGATTCCTTTCAAAAAAGTCTTGCATAGCTTATGAGACATTAAATTATCTGGAAACCCTGAGTGAAAAGGAGAAATTGCCGCCAATTGGACTCTGATAGTGGTGGTGGCAGCTCTTTGTTGAAAAAGCTCAGAGAGAAATTTCAAAATCACAGGGATAGAAGCAGTGTAGAGATCTACATTCATTTTCTGTGCCCAAACAGAAAATCTTTTCCATTTACTGCCATACAGCCTCCTAGTTGAAGGTTTATAGGAGGACATAAGAATATGTGATACTGAGGATGATACATCATGAAGTCTGACTAGGGATGGAACTGGAGCAGCCACGCTGTCAACTTGAGTATGTGGATTGAGGGATGTAGCGAACCTGACATGTGAGTCAACAGATCTGGAGCTGGGTCCAGGATCCAAGGATCATCCAGGAGAAGAGGCTTGAGAAAGCGGAACCAGACCTGACGAGGCCAGTAAAGAGCAATGAGGATCAACTTGCTTCCCAGCCGACTGGCTTTCTGAATCACTTTGGAAATGGAGGAAAAGCATACAGAAGTCCCATGGGCCAATCGTGAGCCAGAGCGAATCTGGGTGTCTCCTCAGGAGGGGGAATAAGGGAAAAATAGCCTCTGCATTTGGTATTGACTGGGCTGGCAAAGAGGTCGCAGCAGGGCTGTCCCCATTTGCGGAAAATCTGTTCCGCTGTTTCTTGTTTCAGAGACCACTCGTGAGGCAGTAGGATTGCCCGGCTGAGCTTGTCAGCTATAACGTTGGTCGTCCCTGGAATGTGAGTTGCAACCAGAAAGCGCTGGGAAGAAATCGCCCATTCCCAAACTCGCATGGCCTCTCGACAGAGTGGGTAAGATCTGGTACCACCCCTGTTTGTTGACATACCAAACTACCAACATGCTGTCTGATTGTATCTCAATAGTCCCGAGAGGAAGAAGGTCTTCAAGAGCTTGCAATGCCAGGAGCACCGCCCTCATCTCCAGAACACAGATATGCAGGTCAGCCTTGTGTTCTTGCCATGTGCCTTGGACAGTCCTGCCGAGACAATGCCCCCCACCCGATCTGGGAGGCATCCGTGGTCACAGTGGCAATGGGTTATGCAGGAACAAAGTGGGTGCCTGTGATCAACTGGTTGGGAGCTATCCACCAAAGAAGGTACTTCTTGCATGAATCTGTCAGCAGGATAGGATGACTCCGTGGGAAATATTGGAAGGACCATTGGTAAGACAGGAGCCACTGGAGGATTCTCATGTGCAACCTGGCTAATGGTACTAATAGAATGGTGGAAGCCATAGTCCCGAGGAGCTGAAGAACCCACTTCACTTTGACCTTCCGCAACGGAAGAAGACGTTGAATTTGAGAGATTAAGTTTTGTGCCCTGTCGGCGGGGAGACTAGCTGTCATGTTCACTGTCTACCTTTGTGCCTATAAAAATCACAGATTGAGAGGGCAATAATGCAGATTTTTCCTGGTTTATGGAGATCCCTAACTGAGCACAAAGTTGAATAGTGGCGTCTCTGTTTTGGAGATGTAGATGCCTGGTGGGGACGGTCAGGAGCCAGTCGTCCAAATACGGAAACACCTGGAATACCTGATGTCTCAGGTGAGCTGTCACTGCTGCCATGCATTTGGTGAACACCCTGGGGACTGTGGTGAGACCAAAGGGCAGAACACAAAACTGATAATGACTGGCTCCCAGCCGGAAGCGTAGATGGCTCCTGGATGCCTTGTCCATTTTTATATGGTAGTAGGCATCTTGGAGATCTAAAGAGCACATCCAATAGTCTTTCCCTAACAACGGGAGTATCGACTGCAGAGTTACCATCCGAAACTTGTCCTTCACGGATTCGTTTAACCTGCTGAGGTCCAATATTGGCCTCCAATCTCCGGTTCGTTTTGGTACTAAAAAGAACCTGGAGCAAGTTCCGGATCCTATCTGGTCTGCTGGGATGGACTGGATGACCCTTTTTAAAGCAACTTGTTGATCTCCACAGTTGCCTAATCCCTGTGATTGGGTGGTACATCTGGGATCTTCTTGGGAACAAACGGTGGAAGGGAAAAGGGTATGATATAGCCTCTGGTAACAACTCTTTGTACCCACTTGCCTTGAGTGATATTTAGCCAGGCTTCTGGATACAAAGAAATGCGACCCCCGACCGGCGCCAGAGAAACGCAGTCAGGCCTCACATCAGGAGCACTGATAAGGCCGTCCGCGAAAGGAATCACAGCCTTGCTGGTATTGTGGACCACCCCAGCCAAGGGGCGACGTCTCCCATTTCCTCCTCCTCCTCTGCCTCTGAAGGAGGGTTCACCCTGTGTGTCTGGAAAGACCCTCTGGGACTTTCTGAACCACATTTTACCGCCCCTTTGACCTTTGGGGTATGGTCGAGAGGGAACAGTAAAACGTACTCCCACGGCAGAAAGCGTCTTTCCTTCATGCTCACACCGAGTGAGTGTGTCCTTCACCTTAGAACCAAACAATGAGGAACCATCAAATGGGGCGTTGGTGAAAGTAGACTTGAATGGTTTTGCAAAATTACACAAGCGCATCCAGGAGTGATGCCTCAGGGCAACTCCTGAACCCGCTGCTCTACTCGCTCCATCAGTCAAATAGGAGATGAGCCGCATGGAGGAGTTAACTATAGAATTTAAGGTGGACAACTGAGCAGAGATCTTGCCAGGGACTCCCTCAGTACACACAACTTGTATAGAATCTCTTAACTCCTTGAGGTGATCCCTCTGCAATCTCGTGCAGTGAGAGAGATAGTTCAACGATCGAAGGGTAAATGCCGCTGAACTAAAGATTTGCTTCCCAAATCTGTCCATCTGTCGAGAATCCTTATTTGGCGGATGAACAGAGGAAGAAGTCTCCACCAGCTCCTTCTTTGTGGCCACCGCCACCACCATGGCATCTACGGGAATGCCCTTAAACAAAAACTCTTTACCAGGAGGGGCAGACAGAAACTTATTGGTTCTCCTGGAGACTGGCTCCATGGCATCAGGAGTATCACACATCTTTCGACTAACTAGATCCATCAGTTTGTCAAAAGGTGGAGACACCCAAGAGGCAGAAGGTTGAGACCCGAAAGCCTTCAGGTACACCGACTCCTCATCAGAAAGGTTGACAGTGGGCCAGTCGCACCTCTGCTTAAGAATCTCCAAGATGTCCAGGAAGGAGACATCATCAGAGGATGACTTGGGGGACCCTTCCGACTCCTCGAGGTCAGTGTCTGATGTCAAGGACTCATTCTGGGAGTCAACATGCTTCCTCGTTACATAGCCTCTTCCGGGGAGGCCTTGGAAGAGTGGGGGCCACCAGCTGATGGCTCCTGAGACTGGGGGGGTCTCTGCTGTCTCCGGATAGAGTAGAGGCTGAGACGGAAGTGGGTGCTCTCGGAAGAAGAGTGCTGGTACCACTGGTAGGGGCTGGAGAATGAGACAGCACGCTCATCATATCAAACGCCAACCTCTCCGGCTCTGAAGACCTCCCCCACTCCGAAGAGACAAAGGTTGACGTCGGAGCCAGAGCCGTCGGCTCCGAGATAGATGCAGGGTCCGAGCTCACCCTGGCTGACACACCGAGAGGAAGGCTTGGAACCGAAGATCGATTCCAACCCTTTCCTGTCAGCGCCGACAGGAGAGCTTCGGCTCCTGGACACGACGGACGGCACCAAGCATGTCGGAGCCAAACCCAGCTCCAAAGCAGTGACAAAGGGAGCTGGAACCAATAGTACCTCTGGTGACACCAAGCACTCCGTCTCCGAAGGCCCAACATGGCTCGGAGGATGAATAGCAGACAAGGGCAAAGCTGGATCGAGTGGCTCCGGAGCCAACAATAATTTTGATAAGGCAGACGATTTCAGGAGTCTCAAAAGTACCCTCTCCACATCTTCTTCTGAAAGGTTCCTGGAAGATCTGGAAGACATAGTAGGGGATCTTGATCTAGGGGGCACTGGAGACTTCCACAGAAACTGGTAGGGAATCCACAGACCGGCTCCGAGTAGCAGATTCAATTGCTGATTTAAATGGTTCAGAGATCGGCTCCGAAACACTTGGAAACGACTTTGACACCACAGTGGTGCTCTCCTTCGGCTTCGAAGGCAGTGGAGTAGAAGATGTAGATTTTGACTGTTTAGAAGGCGGCTCCGAGACACCAGCTGGCACCAAAGAAGGCCTTTTTGAAGACTTAGATTTGCCAGACTTGTAGGAAGCTGAAGAACTGGATAGAACTTCCTCGAAAGATGGTTTTAGTAGACCCTTGAGTATAAGCTTATTCTTTCTCTCCTGTAACACCCTAGGAGAGAAAGCATGGCAGAACAAGCACGATTCCTGCAGGTGGATGGCCTCTAAACAGTAGACACAGCTACTGTGGCCATCCGTTAAAGACATCTTTTGGGAGCATTTCATGCACTTCTTAAAACCCGAAGTTTTGTGCTCCTTACTCTCTTTAGACATTTCACTCACAAACACACACACACAAAAGGAAGAAGAAGGAGGGGAGAGGACTAGGTCCGCTAACTAAAATGGGCCTAGCCCTACAGAAGGAAGTACCATGAGAACTAGGTCCTATAACTTTAACGGGCCTAGCCCGGTGGAACAGAAAACTAGGTCTTCTAATTTAAACAGACCAGAAAATGCACACACACACAGAAAATTGTAAATAACTCTATGTGGTAACAATTTTTAGGTCCTGTAACTAAAACGGGCCTAGCCATACAGTAGGAAGTACCACGAGGACTAGGTCCTCTAACTTAAATGGGCCTAGCCCGGTGGGACAGAAAACTAGGTCTTCTAATTTAAACAGACCAGAAAATGCACACACACAGAAAACTGTATATAACTCTATGTGGTAACAATTTGAAGAAAATAACTAACGTACTAATGGAGGAACTCCAACCCTTAGCAAATAACCAGCGGATCCCCCTGCCAAAAATACACCTCAGATTAAGGAAACTAAGCTGCCAATAACGGTCTAGGAAAAAAAACAGAATAACAGGATTCCCTGTTAACTAGCAGCGGAACACCGCCACAAACTAACAAACTACCTGATAAGGAAAAAAGCACAATGGCGCCTACAAAGAACTCTAAACTAGCACACAGGATACCAGGCTAACAACAAGTTTAAGCTAAGAATACACCGAAAAGGGCAAACAACACTACTGCCTAGGATAATAGCACCTTACAACACAGTAATAACTGTAATACAAAATTTAAATAGAAGAATTTTGACACTTAGCCAGAGCCAAGAGAAGCACAATTGAACTCATTGACGAGGCAAATGAGATCTGGGGTTTGTACTGGTGCACTGTGGGATACCTGCTTAGCCACGAGCCAACCAGAAGTCTTCGAGCTTGTAAATTAGTCGAGTTGGAGCCGAGGATCAGCTCTGAACCCATATGTAAAAATGAAGGTGAGATTGGACTACACAACATTTGTTGTTCCTACCTCCTTACAACATGAGTACATCCAGATATTGCATTGTGGTCATCCAGGTTCCAATTCCACCAAGAGGCGAGCAAGAGAATTAATATTTTGGCCTTCATTACTAGAAGACATTGATAAACTACTTTCTTCTTGTTCAGTATGCAACAGTACTAGAGTACACTTGCAAAGAGAACCGCTTCAGCTACATCCAGTTCCTAATTACCTGGGCTGACAGTAGCCACTGCTACCTTTGAGTGGAACAATCAACACTACTTGGTACTGGTAGACTCTTATTCGAATTGGTTTGAGAATGATCCACTACCTAATCTAACATCTACTACTGTTACTACCAAGCTGAAACAGCATTTCTCTGTCAATGGTAGTCCGCACAAAGTTATTTCTGACAATGGTACTCAATTTACTAGCCAGTTGTTTCAGAAATTTGCAAAAAGAATGGGACTTTCTTCACAATACCAGCAGTCCTGATTATCCTCAGCTGAATGGCCTGGCTGAGCGAGCTGTGAGGAGTGCGAAACAGCTATTTGAAAGGTCAAGATGTGACAATTCAGACATTTTCTTAAATCTGCTTAACCTTAGGAATGTACCTCGTGATAATGTTTTCGGATCACCAGCTCACGACTTCTTTCCAGGCAAACAAGAACTACGCTACCTATTACTACCAATCTACTAAAACTTAAAGCCAAGAATAATAAAACTATCAAGGTATTACTTAAGAAGCATTCTATCCAGAAGTTATTGTACGACAAGTCGAGCAAACTTCTTTCTCCATTAAGGGAAGGAGAAACGGTCAGACTTCAAACAGAAAAAGGTTTTGACCGTATAGGACAAGTTACTGGCAAATGTCCTGAATCGAGATCCTACCTTATAGACTCAGAAGGTACGCAGTACAGGTGAAACCAAACATCTGTTACCTGTACCAGAATCTTCATTACAACATTGTTATAGTGACTTACAGACTCTAAATCTGAGAGAGGGCCAACTATTGTTTCCATCCCAGAGGGTATTCCAAGTTAATCACAGTTCGAACACTTTTCAGAGACAGCTCCAGTAGTTAAGCCCAATTCCCAATTTTATATCAAACGTTATGGATGAGTATCTATGCTCTCGGACTTAACTATGTGTATATGTATTATATCTTGTATTAATGCAGGACTGATAACTGTCTGTGATATCTGCATGTTAAAATAAAATATCCATAATATTGCACGTTTTGTTTTTTCAAGAGGGAGGATATAGATCAGACAGCACGTGCTATGTGCTGTATCTTTAAGTAGCACATCAAAGACTGAGAGTGCACGTACAAATATCTAGCACGTATCATTCCTACTGCCATTTTGAGAGTGCAGCCAGAGAGTAAGCATGTATGATTACAGCAGTTAGTTTGTATGCAAGTTAGTTAAGTTAAAGTCAGTAAACGTCTATCGTGATGTGTTTGTATAAAATAAAGCTGCTTAAACAGAACCCATGAAGACTCTTCTATTGTGTCCAAAGTAGGAGAGCGACAAGCTAAAAAAATTCTGCAGGGAGAAGATAGTACAGTTTTGTACCTGCCATAAATGTAGATGTTCGAGTGTCTTCACTGCTGCAGTCATTACACTTGGGTTATCCTGTCGTCAGGCAGTCCCGCAGTCAGACAGTGTTCCAAAGTCTTGGTCCGGCGTCGGTTGCTGTCGCCTCCTCCCTGACGTCAGTGCGTCAGGGTATATAAGAAGCAGCCGACGCCATTTACTTCAGTCAGGTGCCCCCAAAAAGATAGGCAATACATATTGCTTACACAACATACAGTAAGGTAATAACAAAACCTTCAATAACCAGCAAATATACCACATAGGTACATAGGTAGTAAAGTGTAGAAAGTTATAGATAAGCCCCAGCTAAGAAAGACGGGATGATGGGTAACCAGGACTGCAGCAGTGAAGACACTCGAACATCTACATTTATGGTAGGTACAAAACTGTACTATGTTCATCGTGTTTCACTGCTGCAGTCATTACACTTGGATATAATCCCAAAGCTGAGTCAAGGTGGCTGGTTCTATAGAGGATTAGGTGTGGCTATGAGGCCCGGCAGCACTGCAGTGGCAAAGCTAGCTCTGGATCTGGAGTAGAGAGGCAAGTGGTAATGCTTGGTAAAGGTGTGCACTGAACTCCAAGTTGCAGCTTCCAAAATGTCTTTGGTAGATACTCCTCTAAGATAGGCAGTAGAAGTTACAGTTGCCCTGGTGGAATGTGGTCTAATGTTAGTTGGTACAGGTTTCCCATGCTGTGTGTAGCAGAACCGGATACAGTGTCCTATCCACTTTGAAATGGTCTGCTTTGAAATAGCCTTTCCCTGTGATCTTGCAGCATAAGATATAAACAATTGTTCAGTTTTTTCTGAAAGCTTGTGTTTTGTCCAAATAGAAGTGTAATTGCCTGTGTATGTCCAAGGAATGTAGAATTCTCTCCCCTTTATTCTGGGGATTCAGATAAAATGTTGGCAAGTGAATAGTTTGGTTACGAGCCACACCGGATACCACCTTAGGCATAAATGAAGGGTTTGTTCTTAAGGAAACCCTGTCTTGGTGAAAAATGATGAAAGGTTCCACTGCCATTAGTGCCTGTAGTTCTGAGACTCTTCATGCTGAGGTTATTGTCAATAGCAGAGCAGTTTTCCATGATATATATTTTAAATCTGCTGAATTGGCTGGCTCAAAAGGAGGTAAAGTGAGTTTTTCCAAGACAAAATTGAGGTCCCAAGTAGGAGTTGGTGCTCTCCGGGGTGGTCTTATGCTTTTAGCCCCTCTAAGGTACTGCTTTAGTAGTGGATGAGAGAAAATAGGAGGATCTGTGTTGTAATGAGCCAAAATGGCAGAAGCGTGGATCTTAATGGATGAGAAGGATAGTCCTTTGTCCAGCATCTCAGTTAAGTGTTGTAGTATCTTAGGAATGTTAGGGACAAGAGGGTCAAGGCTTTGAGCCTGGTTCGAGGCACAGAATCTCTTCCACTTTTCTGAGTACGAGTTCCTGGTACTAGGCCTCCTGGCCTCCAAAATGACATCCATAACAGCTTTAGATAGAGGTGTTGTCTGTTTGGCTAATGAATCTGCCATGCAGCCAAGGATAAGGTTTTGAGCTGACTGTGCAGGATCTGATTATTTTGTTGAGTCAGAAGGTGTGGAATTTGAGGCAAAATCCAAGGTGGGCTTTGAGCTAAGTTCTTTAAGATTGGGTACCAGTGCTGGCGTGGCCAGTCTGGAGCAATCAGAATAATCTGTGGTTTGTCTTGTCTGGCTTTTAGGAGTACCTTTGAAAGGAGAGGCAGTGGTGGGAAGGCATAAACGTTTAGGCTTTTCCAGCTGAACGAAAGAGCATCCACTTTCCATGCTTGTGTGTGATAAGTCCTTGTGCAGAATTTTTGTAGTTGGCAATTCAGTGGGGAGGCAAAGAGATCTATGTCCGTGCACCCCCAATTTTTGCATTATCATGCTGAAAACTTGTGGATTTAATTTCCACTCGTGAGGAGCCATGATGTTTCTGCTTAGGTCGTCTGCCAGAGTATTTTTCTTTCCTGGCAGGAATTGTGCTTGCAGATGAACTTGATAAGTGATAGCTGTGTTCCACAAGGTCATGGCTTGCCTGCATAGGGGGTAAGAATGAGTGCCCCCTTGCTTGTTTATGTACCACATTACTGTGGTGTTGTCTGTCTTTAATAATAATTGTCCTGGATGCAGAAAGTCCTTGAAAGCTGTTAGGGCATTTTTTACAGCCAACATCTCTTTTTGATTGATGTGAAGATGCATTTGGTCTGTGGTCCATTTGCCCTGAATACATTTTCCTGCCATGTGTGCTCCCCAGGCGTAATCCAAAGCATCTGTTGTTAAAGTCTGCTTGGCTGTGGGTAGAGTGAAAGGCTGACCCTTGTTGAGGTGACATGCCTGTGCCCACCATCGAAACTCCTGTTGCAGGCAGGGAATTAGTGTTATTATTGTTTCCAAGCTGTGAGAGTGTTGAGTCCAAACACTTTTTAGGTACCGTTGTAATTTCCTCATATGCAGTCTGGCATATGGAATTAGTAGAATGCAGGATGCCATGAATCCCAAGGCCTGCAGAATTTTTTTCTTGCAGGGAGTTGGGACTTTGTTGCCATCATTTGAAAATACTGAGTCAGTTGTCCTTGTTTGTCTGGTGTGAGATAAGCCATCTGGGCTGTTGTATTTAAGCTGGCACCCAGGAATATTATCTCTTGTGAGGGCACTAGTTTTGACTTCTTTTCGTTTTCTGTGTACCCTAGGCAACTTAACTTTTTTACAAATGCCAGATGCTTCAGAAGAATGTCCTTGCTCTCCGCTTGAATCAGGCAGTCGTCCAGGTATGGATATATTTGAATTCCTTTTTGTCTGCAAAATGCAATTACTGGTGCCAGGCACTTTGTGAAGACCCTGGGCGCAGTAGATAAGCCAAAGGGCAGTGCAGAGAATTGGTAGTGCATTGAGCCAGCTATGAATCTGAGGTATCTTCTGCAATTTTGTCTTATAGGGACATGCAGGTATGCCTCTTTGAGGTCCAAAGTAACAAGCCAAGCTTTCTTGCCCAACATGGGAAGGAGCTGGTGTAGTGTCAACATTCTGAATTTTGGAACATCCATGTAAGTATTTAGAGTGGAAAGGTCTAGTATGGGTCTCCAGGCTTTGTTCTTTCTGGGGACCAGGAAGAGTCTTCAGTAAAATCCTTGTCCTTGTTCCTGCTGTGGTACTTTTTGAATAGCTCTCATGTCCATGAGGGCTGTAATTTGTTTTTGTGCCTCGGCCCATTGATTGTGTGGCAGGTCTGGCATACCTTTTAGCCTTGGTAAAGTGTGAAAGTGTAACCTGTAACCTTGAGACACAATATTCAGCACCCATTTTTCTTGGGTGATTGCTTGCCAGTTTTGTGAAAAAAGAGCTAGTTTCCCCCCTAAGGGAGCTGCCAAAAGAGAAGAGTTTGGCATTGGAAGGGGGAAGTCATTGGGACTGTTTTCTGTAAGGTTGTGACTTGTCCTCACCTCCTTTTGGGGTTGAAGCACCCCACTGTCGTGGTCTGTAAGAGCCTTGGGGCTGAGATCTGCCTCTTGGGCGTCTGTATCTGCCTCTTTGTGGCCTGTCTGACACTGGAAAGGACCAATTTTTTGTAGGCCAATTCCTGCTAAATCTTGGTGGCTGTACCTGTAAGAAATCCTTCACTGTTTGCATAGATTTTGCCTTATCCTCCATTTTCTTTAATACCTCTTCTGCCTTAACACCAAATAAAATATCTTGCTGTTAAGGAGCATCCAATAATTTTTGCCTTAACATGATCTGGTAAGCTTTGTTCCTTTAACCAAGCATGCCTTCGAATCACAGATTCTGTTACTGCTGCTCTACAAGAAGCTTCTAATAAGTCAAAACCACATTGCAAAGTATGCTTTCCCACTTGTTCAGCTGCATCTAATAAATCCTGCATGTCCTTAAAATCAGGTTGTTCTGCACTTGTACTCATTTTCTGTTGTAACTGATACAGCAAATATTGTTGATATTTAAGCATGTGAAACTGGCAGTTTAAAGCCCTTACTGCTAAAGTTTCTTCCCCCATCTGTCTAATGCTCTAGAGTCCCTGTCCGAGGGAACTGGATTTTTTAGCCGTGGAGGCCTTTACCCCTTTGGGACCCTGGGAAAATAGTTTCTGGGTCAGCAGCAGAGTTTTTATAAAGAAATTTGTGAGAGTCAGGGACTCTGTAGTACCTGTCTGGCTTGACTGGAGCAGGGGGTAAAGGAATCTGGATTTAAACTGGATTCAGAGAACACATCGTCCACAATATCCAACACTGGCGGAATAGCAAGGGGCCTGTGCTGAGGCAATAAAAGAAAATCTCTGAGCCTTTTCTTGGATTTTGAGTAATCCTGGCCCTCCCAATGGAAATGCTCCCTCATGGTATGTAAAGTTTCCCCAAAAGAGTAATCCTCAGGAGGAGAGGCTGAAGGAATTGATTCTTCAGCATCAGAGTCCTCATAGGGGGGGTAAAGAGTATCCCTGGTCTGAAGAGGAATCAGAATATACTGAAACCTGGTCAGAGGAATCATAGTCTGTATCCTGCCTAGGCCTTTTATCAAGAGGGGGAAGGGAACCCCTGATCAGAGTAATTAAGTCTTCGGCCATTTTGAGCATCTGTTTTTTTAGTCATGGAGGCCTGTCCAGGTGAATACTGTACTTGCTTCTTTGTCTTTAATGTTGTTTTAGACTTGGCTGTAGATGCAATGCTAAGTTGTGAAGGTCTGAAAACACCCTCGGAAGCCGATGCCTGCTCAGCGGCTCTGGACCCACCTGAAGGGTTAGTCTCCATAGGCCCAACATCTTGATTATCCAGAGGCCTAGGCAATTCCACGTGTGAGTCGGTGGCGGCCTGTGGCTCTGAGGTAGCGGGTGTCAGGGGCTGCAAAAGCGCCTCACTGAGAAACGGCGAACCGGCGACAGGTCTAGAAGAGGCTTTGTCATCAGTTTTGGGCCTAGGATGCCTGTCCTTATCCTTATCTTTGCGTTTTTTGTGAATTCCAGTCGTCGGTTGTTCCAACGGCATGATATAATTAAACCTTCGGCCAAAGTAATGGCGAGCAAAATCAAACCGATCTTTAATAGTGCGTTTGTTAAATCTAGCACAAAACCGGCAACTAGTGACGTCGTGATCTGGGCCTAGGCATGGAATACAGAAAGAATGAAAATCCTTATGAGGTATTTGCTTCCCACAAGAAATACAATTATTAACTTTTACTGACATCAGTCTGAGGCAAGAAAAAGTTTCCCCAATGGCATACTTAGCTTTATTGAAGACTTCGGTTCTGAAAATAGAAATTGATATCTCAGGAGTCGGCCGACTGGCACTTGCGAACTGCTTTTGCTTCGGACACTGCGCGGCAAGAAAGACTGAAGAAAATGGCGTCAGCTGCTTCTTATATACCCCTGATGCACTGACGTCAGGGAGGAGGCGACAGCAACCGACGCCGGACCAAGACTTTGGAACTCTGGCCGACTGCGGGACCGCCTGACGGCAGGATAACCCAAGTGTAATGACTGCAGCAGTGAAACACGATGAACATCCCCTCTTGCAACACTGAAGTTATATATACTAACTCCATGGTCACACACATGTGCAATCTCAGCAGTTGATAAAATGTTTTTTAGTGACTTTTTCACACAAATGGCACTTACATAAACTGCTGTTTGCATACTGACTGGCTCCCAGTACGCAATGAGAGAAGGGCAAGCAGAGGTAAACAGAGAAGGATAATAAGATATGAAATTTGGGATGGGAGTTGAAAAGCTATATATGTGTATAATTTGGGTAGGAAAGAGCTCCTGCGATACACAGTAAGGGGAAAATAGAGGTGAATGGTTGTGAATGGAACAGAGGAAGAGACAGGTTACAGAGTTAGACAGACAAATACATAATACAGACACTGATAGTGGCAGCATGCACAAAAAAGGTAGGCAGTTTACTATCAAAATTTTGGATGGCATTCAGTCAAACTGGGTAGTCAAAAGGCTAATTTCCATTTCACAGAAGGCTGAACCGAAAAAGGTCGACACCACAACAGTGAATGCTAGTGTGCATTTGATGTGAGGCTGACATTCTGCTTAGAGATTGCAGTACAGTTGGGAGCGGGAAATGTACCCATTTCCTCACTGTAGTGTGATCTCAGAGTTTGTATATATAATTAGCAGGGGATGTGGGGGTGCAGGGGGCTTGCCCCCCTGCAAAACGTTAGTTAGAAATGACTCGGAGGGAAGATACGCTGGGTAATGTCAACTTTGCCGAATATGGATGGGTTGACAATACAGGTTTTGTTACTGTACCTAAAAAAAAAACAAAAAACAAAGAAGTCCCAGAAGAACAAAAATATGACAAAACAGCCAGTAGATAGAATAAAAATCACCAGTTTGCACTTGTATTAGCAAAAACGTCTGAAGTCTCTAGCGCTTCAGCAACAAATGCTTTCTAGGAGTACATCAGTGAGAAAAAGCATTGCCATTTTATACATACATTAACTATCAATTATTAAACAATTAACTAATTAATTAATATCCAAAACATTAAATACTGTATTTCTGTTGCACTTAGAAAACAATTATATCAAAAGTTTCCATGAACATTCAGTATTAAGCCCACAAGGGCTTAAAGTATTATATTTTAAAATATAAATACTTTCTTTGTATAACAAATGATGTTTATTCTTAAACTCAGAAGTGCCAACACCCCAATTAACTTGTTCTAGGATTCTGGATTGCAAAGGGTGGGTTGACCAGTTTACCTCTTTTTGTCCAAGATTTTGATGTTAATAGGTTTCAAATTAAATTTGATGGGCTTCAATAGGGCCAATCTATAAGTTTTCTGGATATTGATTTAACAGGCATAGTTGGTGAAAAAATTAAAATACATCGTAAGTTTGATAACTGTAATAATTTTTTACACAGAACTAGCTGCCATCCACCTCATTTGTTGGACTCTTTACCCTTTGGAGAGTTATTGAGAGTCTATAGACTATGTACTGATAATAAGGAATTGTACAAGGAAATGTGTACTTCCATAAATATGTTCTTGAAAAGGGGTTACTATATGAAAGATATCCAGAAGGCGATGGTTAAATTAAAAAATAATTCATTAGTACAAAGTAATTCATTAGTAGTTAGGTTATGAATTACTATAGAAGACATACTGGCAGTAATATCAGAAAAGATAAGTTAGAAGTTAGGCAAATGTATATAGTTATTTCTTATAATGTTTTTTCTCATGAACAAGTTAAGATAATCAAGTATTTTTGGCCATTTTTATTTAAATTTAAAGTATTTTGTGACACAGCATAGATTTCCTATATTTTCATACAATAGAGGTAGGAACATAACAGGATATTATTGTACATAATAAATTTGTTAAGCCAGTGCAAAAGTTATGCAGCACTTTAGGTATGCTGGGCACTAGTGGTTGTACAATGTGCTCAGCATGCAAATATATTGTTGATTTTTTTAGTTATATTAATGGTGTTCCTTTTAGTCCTAAAGGGCATTTTACGTGTGTAACATCTAATGTTATTTATGCTCTCAGGTGCTTCTGTAGTCTCTTTTATATAAGTGAAACTAATTGAAGTTTTAAATTGAGATTGCACATTAGAGACATAAAAAAGGAAAATGTTGCCAGTCCTGTTGTCATGCATTTCAAGCCATTTCATAATAGCAATTCAGACTCTTTGCAAGCCAGCACCCTAGAACAAGTTAATTGGGGTGCTGGCACTTCTGAGTTTAAGAATAAACATAATTTGTTATATAAAGAAAGTATTTATATTTTAAAATATAATACTTTAAGCCGCTGTGGGCTTAATACTGAATGTCCATGGAAACTTTTGATATAATTGTTTTCTAAGTACAACAGAAATACAGTATTTAATGTTTTAGATATTAATCAATTAGTTAATTAATTGTTTAGCTGTTGCTGAAGCACCTACCAAGGGGAGAAAACGCTGAGAGAAGAAAGGAGCCACTTTTGAGATTTTAAGTATTTTCTTCTGATTTTTTGTTTAAAATTACTGCTTTGCCGCCTACTTTTCGGCGTTTTCAAGCTTGCTAAAGTTTATATCTGTATTAGAAACAGTATTTAGAACACATCTAGAGCCTGTTTACTTCATTTCCTGTGTTGCACTTAATTTAAAATTGTTTTTTTCTCTTAAAATTGCATTTTACCTGACTCTGGCCTAGCACTCAAGTGTGGGGTCATTTATTGCACTGTTCTGACTATTTTGCTACTTGTGTATCTCTGCTACCTTTAATCTAAAAAAAGAAATTCTTGCTTCGTTCCCACTTTCTGAAATTTAAGAAAGTTCAGTTACAGGTTTGCTGTTCTGAACTGTTTGTAAGTTTCTTGGAGGCCAGTGCTTGCTTGGGCTAAAGGGAAGTCTCTTGTGTTCACCAGTGGCAGTGGTTAACACTGAGCAGCCTGCCTGTCCCTGTAGGAGTGGTTACTGCCTAGAAGCTGTAGTTTTATTGGCCATTTTGGGTCAATTTGTGCGGTCTTGCGCACAGAGCAGCGTCGGGCAGCAACGCTTAAACAGGTTTAAATAATTCCTGGCTCCACAAATTCTGCTCTTCACGTTTACCCTTTGAACTGCTCTAAATCTCAAAATAAGCACTCTATTTTCATTCTAAAGCCCTGCACTTGCTCGTATAAGTAACCTCATAGGTAAACACAAATAAACTTAAGCACTACATCCTCTTATACTCCTTTTAAGCACTTGTTCCCTATTGGTTCTTTCTGATCAGTCAATAAGTAGTTCCCTATATTATTCAGGCATGTCCAAAGGTCAGTTTCAAGTTTACTCTTCAGTCCAGCTGGTGAATCTGGGAATCTTGAGGCAATGTTACAACTGCCTTATGTATACAGACCACCCTCTCCTCCTCCCAAAAAGCTCAAATATATGTGAGAGATGCAACTATATAGCCAAACTGGAGGCTAAGCTCTCTCAACCCAGTACTGGCACAGCCTGTCAGGAGGAGAAGGTAACCACACACACCACAAATCCAGTCTCACATAGACCTATCGCATCAGCAAACCAAACACACAAACACACAAAAACATACTTGGAGGCTCTAAATAAAAATCTGCCTAAGCAGCAGAGACCTCCAAAGCAGACATCCAAGCAAAACCTACCACGAAACAATACCCACGTAGCACATAGCTCACAAAGTCAGTGTGCCACACAGTCACAGCCCTTAAGGCTAAACAACACACCTAATACATTTGTAATAGGTGACTCTATTGTCAGACACACTGACGTCCCACTCACCAGGCTGAACAAGGAGAAGGTCACTGTAAGCCGCCTGTCGGGTGCCAGGATCCACCACATAACACAAGCACTCAGGTCACTCCAAAGCAAGTACAAATATGACTCCATCATTGTCCTTGCTGGTGTGAATGACCTGAGACATACCTCCCTGGACTACATGAAAAAAAGACGTAGAGGAGCTCTTTGATCATGTAGCCCAGGCCGGTATGACCCTGACCTTGAGTAGCATCTTACCCTCACCAAGAATGATGCCACAGTATAAAGACAAAATGATCAATTTTAACAATTGGCTAAAGTATTGGTGTCATTCAAAGGGGATCCAGTGTCTGTCAGCCTGGGATGACATGCTCGACAAGCCACATTGCTTCGCTAGGGACGGCTTGCACCTGTCACCCCTGGGTTTTCGAATACTGGCAAAGGCTCTTGCCTCCCCCATAGTGCCTTTTTTAGGCAAGGCTGAAAAGACAAACCCACCTCCATAGACAACACAAAGAAAAAAAAACTAAGGGTAATGCTGCTCAACGCCAGAAGTCTAAACCTCAAGATGCACGCACTCAAGACTCTCCTCAGTATGGAGAATATCGATATCTGTGCAGTAACAGAAACCTGGTTCAAGGCTCCCGAGAGCACTCCAGCACTAACAGTTTATACTTCATACCATGCTTTCCAGCCCCAAAACTCGGACCGAACCACAAAAGGAGGGGGAGTATCCATATTTATCAAAGATACCCACACCTCCAGGTTAGTGGCACTGCACGAAGCATCGTAGACCATCCATGTGCAACTAACAGTGGGCAAAACTGCCTTTCAGTTTGTAGCCTGCTACAGACCACCCTCCCAAACACAGGAACTTCACTCGGCTTTCCTGAGAACACTGGAGAATATGAAGGTCTCTCCAAACACCATTATATTGGGTGACTTCAACTACCCAAACATTGATTGGGAAAACTACTCAAGCCCAAACACCCTCGCCCAACAGTTCCTAGAATTTATAAACTCAAATGCTATGGAACAACTGGTCACCACTCCCACAAGAGGGGAAAACATATTGGATCTGGTCATCACCAACATGGGGTCTTTATGTTCCACACCAGAGGTATACCCCTCATTGGTAAGATCAGACGATAAACAAATCTCACTGGACATCCATATTCCGTCCCCACCCCTAGCCAAGGAAACCACGGTGAAGAACTTCTCAAAAGCAAACTTCACACTTCTCAAAACCGAGGTGGAATCCTACAAAGCCTCCGGGCCAGTGGAAAATACGGCCCAAAATGCAGAATCCTTTACAAAAGCATTCTATGGACACCTACAGGAATGCATGGAGCATGCTATCCCAAATAAAACCAAGACTCACTCCTCCAAAGGCAGCAGACCTATCTGATGGACCCCGACAATAAATAAGCTATACAACAGAAGGAGAAAGCTACTACATGATAGAGCAAAATCCCAAAAAGGGAAGGCGTCTCTGATCAGTACTAGCAAGAAAAGTACAGTTTTGTACCTACCATAAATGTAGATGTTCAAAGATCCACATTGCTGCAGTCCTTACATATGGATAGTCCGCTGTCCTCGGTCGGCCCGAATACCAAAGTATTGGGCTGACATCGGTCAAGGTGCTTAAAACTGACATCAGGACGTCAGGGTACAAAAGCGCACGACCGACGTCACATCCTCAGTCTTTTCTTGCCCCAGATGTCAGAAGGCCCTAAAAAGAAAGGCCAAAGCCAAAAAACAGCAAAGAACAACCAACCACCCCTACACTAACCATATTTACAATATTTACAACCCAAACCACACAACCACCTCAAACTACAGAGGGGAAGGAGGGAGGGAAAATTGGACTGCAGCAATGTGGATCTTCGAACATCTACATTTATGGTAGGTACAAAACTGTACTATGTTCTTCATCTCACATTGCTGCAGTCCTTACATATGGGTAGAATCCCAAAGCAGAGGTAAGGGAGGATGGCAAAACTATAAAGCATTAGGAGCTGCCAAAATGCCCTGTAAAATTGCAGTGGCAAATCCAGCCCTAGATTTAGAGTAAAGTGGAAGGTGGTAATGCTTAGAGAAAGTATGCACAGAACTCCAAGTAGCTGCCTCCAAAATATCCTTAGTAGCCACCCCCCTTAAAAAAGCTGTAGAAGTGGCAGTAGCCCTAGTGGAATGAGGCCTAATCCCAGCTGGAATCTCCTTACCATGATGGGAATAACAGAAAGCAATACAAAAATCAATCCACTTAGAAATAGTTTGTTTTGAAACAGGTATGCCCTGAGAACCCAAAGCAAATGAAACAAATAACTGCTGAGACTGCCTGAACCCTTTAGTTCTGCTCAAATAATATCACAACTGTCTGTGTATATCCAAAGTGTGCAAAATCGTTTCCCCTTTATTTTGGGGGTTTGCATAAAAAGTAGGCAAATGAATAGTTTGGTTTAAAGCCACACTAGAAACCACTTTAGGCATAAAGGAAGGATTAGTACGCAAAGATACCCTATCCTTGTGGAAAATTAAGAAAGGCTCAACCGCCATAAGGGCCTGTAATTCAGAAACCCTTCTCGCAGAGGTAATGGCCAACAAAAAAGCAGTCTTCCATGATAAATATTTCAACTCGGCAGTAGCTGCAGGCTCAAAAGGTTGTAGAGTGAGTTTCTCCAACACAAAATTGAGATCCCAAGCAGGAGTAGGAGCTCTACGTGGGGGTCTTATATTCTTTGCCCCTCTAAGGAATTGCTTAAACAAAGGATGAGAAAATAATGGTGGGTCACAGTCATAGTGAGCAGAAATTGCTGCAGCATGAACATTTATAGAGGAGAAGGACAAACCTTTGTCCAATAACTCAGTAAGGTATTGAAGAGCAACACTTAAATTAGGTTTAGAAACATCAAAGTCCTTTGCTGTACTCCAAATTAAAAATCTCCTCCATTTATCTGCGTAAACTTTCCTTGTACTAGGCCTTCTGGCCTCCAAAATAACATTCAAAACTTGTTGTGGAAGCTGAGACCCTTCAGAGTTTAAAACAGAATATGCCAGGCTGTTAGATGCAGAGTCTGAAGTTTGACATTGAGTAGGTGACTGTTCTCCTGAGACAGCAGGTGTGGAATCGAAGGCAAAGGCCATGGAGGCTCCCGTACCAGACTTCTCAGTAATGGGTACCAGTGCTGTCGAGGCCAATCTGGAGCTATTAAAATCATGGTTGGCTTGTCCTGTCTGACCTTCAGGAGTACCTTTGGGAGGAGAGGCAATGGTGGAAAGGCATACACGTGAAGATTGCTCCAATTGAATGAGAGAGCATCCACTTTCCAAGCTGTGGGATGAAACCTTTTTGTGCAAAACTTTGGCAACTGGTAATTTAGTGGAGAAGCGAACAGATCTAGGTCTGGAGTTCCCCATATAACACTGTCAACTTTTGAAATACATGAGGATCCAATTTCCACTCGTGGGGATCCATGATTTGTCTGCTCAACACATCTGCTAAGGAGTTCTGTGCTCCTGGCAGAAACCTTGCCTGAAGATGTAGCTGCAAACTGAGAGCAGTCTCCCACAAAATCATTGCTTGTCTGCATAGAGGGTAAGAATGAGTCCCCCCTTGCTTGTTGATGTACCACATGACAGTTGTGTTGTCTGTTTGAATCAACACCTGCCCTGGAAGAAGTAAATCCTTGAAAGCTATCAATGCAAATTGGACTGCTAACATCTCCTTCAAGTTGATATGTAAATGTTGAAGTCTGGCAGGCCACGTGTCTTGTACCCATTTTCCATTTAGATGAGCTCCCCAAGCTTTGTCTGAGGCATCTGTCGTTAGAATCTGACTCGCCTCTGGTCGGGTCACAGAGAGTCCCTTGTTTAGGTGACATTCCTGAGCCCACCACAAAAATTCCTTTTGAATGCAAGGTATTATCTGAATGACAGTGTCCATATCTTGGCAGTGTTGCGTCCATACATTTTTGAGATACCATTGTAGCTTCCTCATATGCAGTTTGGCATTGGGAAGTACCAGAATACAAGATGCCATGAACCCCAAGGCTTGAAGGACTGTCCTTGCAGTCAGCCTGGACTGACAAGACAATTGATGGCAATAACGAGAAAGATTCTTTTGTTTGTCCGGGGTCAAAAAGGCCATCTGGGATGCTGTATTCAGTCTCACACCCAGAAAGCACATGTCCTGAGAGGGTACTAGACTGGACTTTATTTCGTTCACAGAATACCCTAGGCATCTTAACACTGCCATCACATACTGTAAATGATGAAGAAGGTCGTCCTTTCCTTGAGCCAGAATCAGGCAATCGTCCAAATAAGGATAGATTTGTATTCCTCTTAGCCTGAAGAAAGCTATCACTGGAGCCAGAACCTTTGTGAACACTCTGGGCGCAGTAGATAAGCCAAAGGGCAATTCAGAGAACTGATAATGAAAAGTCCCAGCCCGAAAACGCAGATACTTCCTGCAACTGGGCCTGATAGGAACATGTAGGTAAGCCTCCTTGAGATCCAGAGTCACCATCCAGTGATCTTTGCCCAGCAGAGGTAAAAGCTGTTGTAACGTCAACATTTTGAACTTGGGAATGTCCAGAAATGTGTTGAGGATAGATAAATCCAAAATTGGTCTCCACGTGTTCCCTTTCTTCGGTACTAGAAACAGGCGAGAATAAAATCCTAGGCCCACTTCTGGCAGAGGGACCGGTTGTATAGCTCCTATTTGAAGTAGTAGAGAAATCTGTTTGTGAGCCTCTAGTCTTTGCTGAGGAGGAACGTCTGGCATGCCTTTGAAAGGAGGCAAGGTATGGAAATAAAACTTGTAACCTTGGTGTATGATATCCAACACCCATTTGTCCTGGGTAATTAAAATCCAATTTTCCTTGAAGAATGCCAACCGTCCTCCCAAAGGTGCTGCCAGGCAAGAAGGATCTGGCAGCTGAAACAGTAGGTCATTGGGCCTGTTTACGAAAGGACTGGCCCCTGCCCTCACTCGAAGATTGTGCAGGTGAACTCCATGTTCTAGGTCTGAAGGAACTCTGAGCTCTGCCCCTACCACGTCTAGATCTACCCCTAGACTGAGAATCAGAAGAAGGATACGTCCACCCCTTAGCAGGCCAATTTCTACTAAACTTCGGAGGTTGAACTTGCAAAAAATCTTTAACAGTCTGCATAGACTTAGCCTTGTCTTCCATTTTCTTCAAGACTGACTCCACAGGTGGACCAAACAACACTTTAGACTGCAAAGGAGCATCCAAAATCCTTGTCTTAACATGGTCAGATAAATTCTGATCCTTAAGCCAGGCGTGCCTGCGAAGAACTGAACCAGTGGCAGCCACCCTAGAAGAGGCCTGCAAAGCATCAAAACCACACTGTAAAGAATGCTTACCCATCTGTTCAGAGACATGTACCAAATCTTGTAATTCTTTACACTCAATGCCTTCTGCCAGAGCATCCACCTTAGATTTTAATTGAGAAAGAAGAAAATTCTGATATTTCAACATATGAAACTGGCAATTCAAAGCCCTCATTGCTAAGGTAGAAGATGTATAGACCTTCTTACCCCATCTATCCAAAGCTCTGGCCTCTTTATCTAGAGGAACCGGATTCTTTACAACAGAGGCCCTGACACCCTTAGGTCCCTGGCTAATAATTTCTGGGTCCGCCCTAGGACTCTTATAGAGATATTTATGAGCCTCAGGCACCCTGTAATACCTATCCGGTTTAACAGGCGCAGGAGGCAGAGAATCAGGATTAAGTGAAGCCTCTGAAAATACATCTTGCACAACATCCAGAACAGGAGGTATGGCTAAGGGCCTATGTTGAGGTAAAAACAAAAATTCCCTAAGCCTTTTCCGTGAATCAGAGAAGTCCTGACCTTCCCACTTAAAATGTTCCCTCATAGAATGAAGTGTCGCTGAAAAAGAAAAATCCTCTGGAGGAGAAGCAGAAGGAGTGGAATCTTCTGCATCAGAATCAGAATAAGGAGTGTACTCCTGCAAGTCTTCAGCCGAAGACTCTGAATCATCCGAAGCCTGTTCAAAACTTTCCAACTCTGGCTCCACCCTAGGCCTCATCAGGAGGGGGCATAGAACCTCTAATCAGAGAAATCAAATCTTCTGCCATTTTAAGCATGTGCTTCTTAGGCACAGACCCTGCTGAACTAGGAGAGACACCAACAGAAGCTAAACCTGGCCTACCTCTGGAAGAAGTCTTGGAAACAGAAGGAGAGGGCCTAACCACCCTGGGAAGGGAGGGGAGTACAGAAACCTGAGAAGCCCCTTCAGCCTGGCCTGCCTCTTGAGAGGCCACATCCTGCAAAATCAAGGTCTCCCCCTGAGACTCCAGAGAAGCCTCCGTCGGAACCACCGGTTCCATAGAAGCCTCTAAAGAACCGGCGTCCGGAACGGACGACTCATCTTGCCTGGGTTTAACCGCTTTGTCTTTGCGCTTCTTCGTGGAAGCGGGTGTCGGAGTATCCGACGGCATGTTATAATTGCACCGCTTCCCGAAGACCAGCCTAGCACAATCCAACCTTCGCTTAATAGTGCGCTTATTAAACCTAGCACAAAAGCGACACCCGACTACGTCGTGCTCACGCCCCAAACAAGGAATGCACAAAGAATGATAATCCCTATGCGGTATCTGTTTCCCACAAGAAATACAATTATTCACTTTTTCTGACATCCGGTAATACACGGAGGCAAGAAAAAAACAAAATATTCCCCAACGGGGTACTTAGCCAACTTGGATTCGGTCTAAAACTCCGAACTCGAAAAATTTCAGAACGCCGAACGGCACTCGCAACGCTGCTTCTGCATCGGACCATGCGGCAAAAAAGACTGAGGATGTGACGTCGGTCGTGCGCTTTTGTACCCTGACGTCCTGATGTCAGTTTTAAGCGCCTTGACCGACGTCAGCCTAATACTTTGGTATTCGGGCCGACCGAGGACAGCGGACTACCCATATGTAAGGACTGCAGCAATGTGAGATGAAGAACATCTACGATCCCTCATAAAATCATCTAAGGCCAGCTTCGAAAGAAAAATTCCGCAAGACACTAAAGATAATCACAAGGCCTTCTTTAGTTATGTCAGAAACCTGGGAGGCAACTCCCAGATATGCTCCGAGTTAGTGAAAAATGACAAAAAATACACTGAACCCACAGACATTGCCAACATCCTGGCAGAAAGGTTCAGTGCAAACTCTCCCCTTCCCCAAAGAGCAAATGTCTATCCCAACAGAGTGTAGCCTTCCTGAGATCACAGATGCACAGGTGAGAGCTGCCCTCTCCAAAGCAAAAAACACAGTATCAATGGGACCAGACGGTGTCTTACACGAGCTCCAAGAACTAAACCCTCATATAAAGTCACTGTTCAATCTCAGCCTTACTACAGGATATGTACCCAAGAAATGGTGTACAGCAACAGTGGTCCCACTCCACAAAGGTGGTGCCACAACAGACCCCGGACCTATTGCCCTATAAACCTGACTAGCCTGGTCTGCAAAGCTATGGAGCGTATCATCATGGAAATCATAAACAAATACATTGGGAACCTCCAGACACTGGATCCTACCCAATTCGGCTTTGTTAAGGGCAGATCTTGCCTCTTGAACCTGGTCGACTTCTTTGAAACAGTTACCAAAGCCATAGATGAAGGGAAGGTAGTCCACACAGCCTACCTGGACCTCGCAAAAGCCTTCAACACAATTCCCCACTCGGGCATCATAAATAAGCTCACCAGCTTAAATATCAACCCCTATGTCACAAGATGGGTTGCAAACTGGCTCAGGGATAGAACCCACATGGTCAGAATAGCAGGTGCCATGTCAGACTCTAAACCAGTTACAAGTGGCGTCTCACAAGGCTCAGTCCTGGGACCTCTCTTGTTCGGTATATATTTCTCCGAGGTACAGGCTAACACGGTTGGACTATGGCTGACCAAGTTCGCAGATGACTGCAAACTGGGTGCTGTAATCGACTCTCCGGCTGACACAAGCATCCTCCAAAAGGGTCTCACAGAGATGGATAACTGGTGCCAGAGCCATGGCCTAAAGCTAAATGCCAAAAAGTGCATAGTCATCCCCTTTGGGAAAAACAAAGTGCCCACAAATTACCACATAGGTGGTAATCCATTAAGTACGGAAGAAGTAATTAGGGACTTGGGAGACCCAAGTAGATAGCAATCTCTCCTTTGACAATCACGTTGCCAAAGTGGTTAGAAAGACCTTCTATATAGCCCACCTTATCACGAAAGGGTTCACATCTCGATCAAGAGAGGTCATTGTGCCCCTCTACTTATCACTTATCAGGCCCATAATTGAGTACAATGCCCCGTTTGGGATGTACCTTACCCGACACCTGCAGCAACTGGAAAAACCCCAAAAGTATCTCACCAAGAGGATCAAGGGGCTCAAACAGATGCCCTATGCAGTTCGGCTAAAGAAACTCCAGCTCTACTCAGTTGAATACCGCCTACTCAGAGGCGATCTGTGTCTGACTTATAAAGCCATGTCCTACCCAGAATTAATGGACATGCTTCACCTCAGGAAATCCAAATCCCTTAGAGCTACACGCTCCAGGGACTTGAACCTCAGCACAGAAATAAATAGGACATGCTGGAGGGACAGATTCATATCCCAGAGGCTCCCCTCACTCTGGAACAAAGTCCCAATCCATGTTAGGCAGAGCCCCTCACTGACCCTCTTCAAGAGGGATCTTGACGAGTGGATGGGAGATCGTAAGTTTACCCCTGGGATCTCTTCTGTGTCCCTGCTTGACAGAGGTACAGTAAACTAACCTTAAAAGGGCTACCTTCTGTGATCTACTATACAGAGGCACAGTCAACTAATCTAAAAGGGTGGCGAAAGCCAAACACACTCTGGCTAGGCTTATAAATGCCCTAGGGCAGATAGCCTAGTATCAACCTATGAATTGATCGTTAATGTATGCATAAAATGGCAGTGCTTTTTCTCACTGATGTACTCCTACAAGGCATTTGTTGTCGAAGCGCTAGAGACTTGAGACGTTTTTGCTAATAAAAGTGCAAGCTGATGATTTTACTCTTTCTACTGGCTGTTTTGTCGTATTTTTGTTATTGTGCTTTCCTGACATTTTCAATTTCAATACTTTAGTTTAACTAAGTCATCACTCAATGGAATAAGTTTCAGGATTATGATAGTAAACCAAGGTGGGAAGGACAGTGGATGGAAACAAACGTACACAAGGTGGACAAATGGTGATGGGGATGGTTGGATGATGAACAAGGAATAAGCAAAAACACATATGGGAGGGGAAAAACAGGATAGGGACAATGTGGAGTTCCTGGTATTTTTGGATACCGGGTCACCCCAGAGGGCAACAAACTCGGGCATCACCGGCTGGGTGACTGATGTTATGGGCCAGCTGTTCCCCTGACGGTCCAATGGGTGCAGCTTGCCAGTTGCACTACTTCACCAGCTACACCAGAAGGCACTCCACACTGCAGAAACAGACATCCAATTGCTGGAATACCCTGTTAGCCACCACCTCTGCAGCTGTCAGGAGACAATTACAACCTCCTACAGTCCACTTTCAGGAGAGGAGTCTTCATTCCCCTCCTGATAAGCATACACATAGGACAGAAATGATTGACCCCTCTAGTTCAACGCCAGCAGGGAGACTATCACCAACAATGACCCAGCATCACTAGTAGCAGTCAGTGCACTAAGGTGACTTTCACCCCACCTCTTTGTCTTCCACAAATGGGTCTGCAGAAGGGCAACACAACATAAAAATTAAATATCACATACATACACTACCAATACAGCCACAGCTGTATAGGGAACTGGCACAATCATCATTAACACTCAGCTGCCAGGAGAAGTGCTTCCACCTTTTGCATCTTCCAAACACTTAAGTTCATAGGTAGGTACTAGGCTTTCGGACCTGGGGCCTATATAAGTCTAGCCAAAAAGGTTCCCTGGCTTTCTCCACCCAAGAAAATTATTTTCCTGTGCCCCTGTCAAGCAGTGCCACAGAAGTGATCCCCGGGATGAATTTTCTATTTCCCATCCAGTCGTCAAGATTTTTCTTAAAGAGGGCCAATGAGGACCTTTGCTTGACATGAATGGGTAGTTTATTCCAGAGTATGAGAAGTCTCTGGGACAGGAATCTATCCCTCCACAGCATGTTCTGTTTATTTTGGTGACAAGGTTTAGGTCCATGGAGCATGCAGTTCGGAGAGACTGTGATTTCTTTAAGTGTAGCATGTCTAACAGTTTTGGGTTTGACATAGCTTTGTATGTTAGGCAGAGATAGCCTCTGAGTAGGCGATATGTGACGGAGTAGAGCTGGAGTTTTCTGAGATGGTCTGCGTATGGCATCTGTTTGAGGCCGTTAATCCTCTTAGTGAGGAATTTCTGTGGCCTTTCCAATTCCTACTATTCCTCTACTGTGGCAAATAACGCATGTACTCAAACATACACAGCAATTACAATTGTAGAAGACAATAGTATCAAAAAAGAAAAGGTTACAGTACACTGCAGGCTCTCTCTTCTAAACCTCTGCTTTCCACTTCTGGAGAAGATCAGGGTGGTGGCATTTCAGGTTACTATAGCTCCAGCACTGCTCACGAGAATGAGCAGGTGATGCCAGTGGCATCACTCACTATTCCAGCCAGCTTGTACTAGGCAACAAGTTTATACAACAGGCCATAATAAGTGACCATTTGAAGCCCCTTGGAAGTTCCTGCAGTAAGATCCTGCTCTCCCTGGCACACCATTCTGAAGCAAAAAAGGTTGAAGGCCCCAGATACAGGGCTAGAAAAAAGATAAAGGAAAAAACAAAACAACTGTCAACAGGAATGCGCAAGAGAGGATATTGTCACAGAAAAAAAAAGAAAGCATCTGCTTATCAATCTACTCTGCCTTACTGCAATATGCAGATGAGGGGAAAATCACATTCTCCCACGTGGGTAAGCAGGGATGATCTCTGTAGTGCCCCCACTTCTAAAAAAAAAAAAAAAAAAAAAAATTGAAACAGGCACATACCTATTATCAACTGACTTCAGAAAGGACTGATGGTAGTGGGTCACACAGACTCAATTCATTCACCTACTAAATATATTCATCTCAGAAAGAGAAAGAGAGAGAATAATTCCCATGTCTACTGACAACTGCACAATGGGCAACACAACATTTTCTGACCCTTACTTTTTAGATAGCACATGAAACACTAGTTAACTGGCTGAATAAGGAGAGACTACAAGAAGAGCTTTGTCTCCAAGGTGTTTAAGCCCAGTAAGAGTACATGAGACCATTAATGGTCATCTTCCACATCTGGACATACTGGATGCAATGGCTGCAGCCACTGAGAATAAGAATGAGAAGAAAATATTTGACTCCTTTGGGACTAGAAAAAGGAGGCAGTAAAATACCTCATGCTGCTTAAAATATGGCTCGGCATCCATGTCTCCTTTTAGGAATAGAGTCTGAGCTTGTCCCAAGAGCACCACTGAGATGGACTCAAAATATTCTTTACAACTAAGGAGCAGTACCTCCAGGATGTGGCTGAGAATAGCCATGTCCAGAAACCAGTGGTACACTATGACTGATTTCCATACAAGAAGACAAACTTTTAAGAGTCACCCACCCAGCAGAGTCTCAGATACGAATTAGAACTATGGTAGTGCAGCTGGCAGAGTCATCTTCTTTGGTGAATTAGCCAGCATAGAAGTATATCTGCAGGACACTTAAGCACCTTCCTCATGTGGAGATGAAGCCCCTCTTCAACAGTTGTGTTAACTTAGAGAAACAAAAGGAGGTAGTTAAAAGGCCATCATAAATACCCACCCTGGCACCAAGGGCATATTTTTCTCCTGAAGAAGTCAAGAATGCAATTCTGCCACACCTAGAAGAAAATTATATCCCCATAAAATACACAACCAAGATACTGTTAGCCTTCCCCTTAAGAGAAGACAATCTCTAAACTTCATTCTGCAAAAGCACATGCCAAAGCCTGCTGGATGAGTCACAATCAGCCAAGTCAAAATTACAGCTGGCTGTATGGAAAACACTGATAATGTACATGTAAGATCTACCTACTTCAGTGTTAAGCCACCAACAAGAAATGGAACTCAGGAAGGTGAGTCAAACAGCTGAGTGCCCTAGCCCGAACACAGCAGTGAAGCATAGTCTCTTACCACACCTATCCAAAGATTTTCACTCCTTTTCAAGTGAAAGGGTGACAAAATGCTGTGATCTGTGGGACTTATGTTGCATCACACAGTTCAAATGGGAGTCAGCTCACAGATGTTTTAAGTACTTCAGTAAGCTGGGACACACACACACACACACACACACACACACACACACACACACACACACACACACACACACACACACACACAAAGGCAGCAGCACTCTTCAGACTTCCTCAGACACACTGCATGGCATTTCTAGGCGGATGGTCTCTGATGAGCCTCATTAGCTGTAAAGTATTACAAAAAACAGGGGGTCCATTCTAGGAGAAGCTGGGTGTAGGTGACTCACTGTCCTTGTCTCTTGGAGAATACAGCCTCCAGGCTTTATGGCAATTCAGAAAAATCTGACAGAGAGAATCCCATGACTGTTATTTGCCTCCAGAAATGGGTTCAAATACAGCCTTGTACAACAGCAATTATGCAAAGAACAGGTGTCAGGTATGTGCTGACAAAGATCCCCCACTCAAGGGTAACAACTGCTAAGGGCTAGACTTTAGGATTAGAGGCATTTTCTGGGCCTAATACTGGCATTAATTGTATGCCCTAAATAGGTACAGTCATATGCCTGCTACTTAAGATTTTACAAGACATGTTTGATGTCTAGGCCTTGAACTATGAGCCCTAGCATATGGCATGTTGATGCTCTTAAACAAACCAGACCTGTCTACAGATGTATCCTAGGAGTGGGGCTGGCCTCAAATTCCTTTGATCCTTGACTAGGTGGCTCAGGAAGTTGCTCCCCAAGATCAAGCTGGCTGGCCTAAAGCTTCAGCTGGCTAAATAGTGGTTCAGTGCATTACTACTTTAGAAGATACTTGATAAATTGAGAGGTAATAATCATATTTTCTTTGGTCCCCTCTTCGCCCCTTAGGAAAAAAGACTAGCACTAGCATAAGTTTTCAACAGTCAATGATGAACATAGCACCAATAGGGACAATGAGGACACTTTTGAAGTGGAACTGACTCTAGGAGGGTTAGGCCTCAACATACCCTCCCTACTTCAGCTCTTAATGTAGTGTTTCAGCCAATACACCTCTCCAAACTGGTTCTACCAAGAGATGATGTCAGCTGTTGACACCCATCCTTTTGGTCATTTGAGTGTCAAAAGCTGCTCAGTATGAGATTGCCATGTGGCAGCATTCAAGAGAGAGACATTTCTCTCACAAGATGCATAATCCTGCCCCAGTGGATGAATACAGAAGTTAAAAAATCCATTCAAGCTAAAATATAGCTTGGAAGTCCTTTAAAACTCTTAACTCTCATGCCAGATGGATGAATTTTTAGTCATCCAGAAACCAATGCATAAAGTCAAGGCCAGCTATCTTCAAGAGTGGCAAACTAGGCTTCTCAACAAAACTTTGCAGAAAGAGAGATTGGTAACTTACCAGGCAAATCTTATCGAACATAATGGAGAAATCCTCTCCAGTTATGCAGCAATAAACCAACCTGTTCACTCATTAACTTAAACTAACAAACTGTCATCACAATCCTTTAACAGCTCAGACTGTGGGATTAATCAAACAAAAGTTTACCTAAAATGGTACACTCCTTACCTTCCAAATTCATGATGTGCTGAACCATAAATAAAGGGATAAAGGAATACTCAACTAAAGGGGTGGAAGTTCTCATGGCTTAACACCCAAGGGCATAGTCAGGATTTTTGGAACCATATGCCTGCTTCTGGAATATAGCCCTCATCCCCCAAGTGTATACCACCTCCCAAATCTATATAGTACTTGTTACTGGATTGTATGCTTTTGAAGCTCCAAAAGAAAAAAATCACAAAATGAGAAGTATAAACTAAAAAAAAAATTCACAAAATAAAACAAACAAAAAAAAAAGCCAAAAAAGCCATTAACAAACGATATAACCACAAATCACATTAACTACACCAATTTAGAAATAAAAATCCATAGCACATCTCAATCTTCTTCTTCTTTCGGCTTTTCCTGGTTAGGGGTCGCCACAGCGCATCATCTGTCCGCTCATGATTGGCAGTGGAGTTTTATGGTGTCGAGTTGCCAGCCCAGCGCCCAACCTTCCACAGAAGGCACACACACGGACACACTCACACCTAGGGCCAATTTAGAGTGACCAATTCACTTACAGCATGTCTTTGAGATGTGGGAGGAAACCGAAGCACCCGGAGAAAACCCACGCGACCACAGGGAGGACATACAGACTCCGCACAGTAGGCACCCCAGCCAAGAATCGAACCGGAGAACCTCTTGCTGTGAGGCGGCAACGCTAACTGCTGCACCACCATGGCCGCCCCATAGCACATCTCAATGCACAACAGAAAAATTACTTTCAAAAGGTGTAAATAGCATGCTGATATCAAGTTTCCAAAATCTGGTGGCATCATACTGCAGTGCTGCTTGGGCACATTATTTAACTATCACCATCCAGCAGGACTTTCAACTTCAGTAATTCACCTTAAAAGTCAGGGTGATCAACTACTGCTCTCATACGCATCCATCATTTTTTCTGGTATATTGTCCAACATTCTGGAGTAAGCTCTTTTATGAGAGGTTCTCTCTCATATAAAATTACGTCTTCCTACAATATTAGTAAATTAACAACCAATTTGTGCCCCACCAATCACATCTTCCATTGTGTTGACAATGGTACACTTAAGTAGGACAGTTCTCACCATCTTTGCAGAGGTCAGCTCTTCTAAAATTAACTCATCATAAACTTAAATTGATAAACAATTACCTGTCTGACTGCTAGTTCAACGTCTGCTAGGTCAGCTCCTATTCTTAACTAACAGCAAGTTCAAACAGATGTTCCATACAGCTCCACACTGGGCCCACTGCTTTTCCCCACTTTTACAAATGTCTTCAGCATTACCATTCATGGCATACTTCCACTTTTCTAAGCTGATAATCTGGTAATACTGGCCTATGATGTGTCATCAGAAGGCACTAACTCAATTCTTCCTATTGTTGCAAAGCAATCAAACTGTTTCAACTCCATTACACATGGCCATAAAATAATAAAAAGGCCACAATCTAAACAACAGCTAAGCATCTCTCTGGGTAATTAACAGTTAGTGAATGGCCATACCTGTTAAGTGAGGACTTGCACTTTTTCCAATACTTTAAATATGCAGAATTCTGGTTTTAACTCCAATTTGATTTTAAAGCCCATACTGACATTACAGCTGCTAAACTTAAGGTTATACTAGGAGCATGTCACAAAACTACACATATAGTAACACAAAATAAGCAGCATCATTGTACGAGTTAATACTCCCTGTAACAGGCAAAGCATTCCAATTATTACTCCTGGCTCTTACACAAACCACAAAAGGCTTCAAGTCCTCTTAAAGAAGTTCTACAGGTTTAAGGTGCAGTCTGGTCACCAAAATTCCATTCCATTACCTGTGCTAATTACAGCAAACAATGCTTCCCATTCCCTCCTCCACGAAGTTCTTTACATGAAGCATTCACTATTCCACCCTGTGCTACTTTCTCAAATGCAAAACATCTTTCAGTCTGCACCTTCTCCAATCCTTTCACCTTACATGCTTCTAAACATACACTGGAATGCTTCAGCAAAAAATTCTGTTACTTGGTCTTAGATTGCAAAACCCTTTTCCTGACTGTAAGTAGCTCACCTAGCTTGTATAAATTTAAATTCAACTTCAGCACCAGTCAACAACCAAATGTTGCATGTACCCTGTACATGCTGGGATCTTTTGCCTTTAGTTTTTGATCAAAATATATACTGAATTTGTGACTGTATTGTGTCAGTGTGATCTGTAAAACTGAACTATGTGCTTTGTCTATACTGCTGCCTCCTGTATGTAATATTCTTCCAACTATTACTTTTTCAGTAAGCAGCAACCACATGTAAACAAATGAAATAGAATAAGGAAGTACACATGCAGACACCTAAATAGGGTGATCTGCCTTCAGTGCAAAAACCAAAGTGCAGTTTCCCTAATTAATAAGACTAGTAGTCAAAGACAAAATGTAATGCAAGGGGATATACACACACACACACACACACACACACACACACACACACACACACACACACACACAGTTGCCCTTTTTGAGATTAGAACCCTACCCATCTAGAAGTATATACTACAGAACTACGTACTTATGTGCACCATGGTGCCTATGCAGTCTGCATCAGTAAATATCAAATTCCCTAAATTAACAGTATTGCTAGTACAATATTTGATGTATACAAAATGTTTAACAGAAAAGTAATACTTGTGTCTCAGGTGCTAAATTTGTTTTCAGAAGAGCTGAAATGAGACACCTAAAACAAGCACAACTTGTCTAGATGTGCATCACATTAAATGTGCACTGTGCAATACATTACGTTAATAGACCTTGAGCTAACATTTTTCTTACATTCGACCTATTCTACTCATCTGTTCTCCACCTAATAGGCACAAGCCTATTTTTAGGGGTGACCCCTAAGCTCTGACTGGTTAAAAGACTTACTCAAGAGTCACAGATTAGGCAAAGGAGAGGCTAAGCAAATCAAACTACAAATTACATAATGAAGCTTGTTAGCATCTCATAGTCTTCATCCTTTGTAGTAATCTGTCAAAGTCTATTCACTGTACACAAAATTGGAATTACAATGTACACATATGTAGTAAAATTTACAGTTTTCACCAAAAGCCAAAAAATGTACAAACTACTAAAACAGAAACAAAACGGCACGACAATGGGCTGAACCAAACCCAATAATTTATTAAGAACTCACCAACATGTTGGCTTTTATTAATACACTTGTCTGTTGAAGTTTGTCGTTTTATGCAAATGAAAGCACTAACGGGTTCTTAATAAATAATTGGGTTTGGATCATCCCATTGTCGTGCCGTTTTGTTTCAAAATGTACAGTTTTAAAAGAAATGACAACATGAAGACTGGAATCTCTCAAAGTGCTGGTTTACTTAGCGCCTTCATCTTGACAATACAAGACACTTCTTCAGAATAAAATAACTTTAGAAGCAGTCACCTTATATATACTTGAAACACCTCTAATTAAAAATCCTATTAACAATGAATCACAAATTTAAAGACACAGTAAGCACACTTGAAATGTTCAAATCAAAATGTACACAAGATGCATTGTAAAACAAGTTAAAACAAATAGACATCCAATTTTCACATGAATATTACCATTCTGAACTAGCTTTTAATTTTAAAATATTGTGAATAGAGCATTGATCATTCAGGCCGGGGGGTGGGGGGTGGTTACTGCATTCAATCTCAGCTGCCACTGCAGTTCCCTGAATTCTAGAAATTCATTATATGAGCCACCACTCTGCCCAAGGTCAACATGATCTATGACAACAAATTTAAAGAAATGTTGGTTGTATATTAACAGATGTTTAACCAAAGCATTATTCCTATCCTGCTTTTGTATACTATACATGTGCTGGTAAATTCTAGTATGAACCTTTTTGATGGTTTTCCCTATATAAAATGCTGGGCATTGTTGACATAAAGCTATATATACCACCCCTTTAGAACTGCAACTATACTCCTTTTTCCATATGGATCCATAGTTATGTAGTCACTGAATCAATTTCTACGATATGCTGACATTGGGTACATGTCCCACACTTATACATCCTACCTACAAATTCACTAACCTCTTCCCTTTCCACCATATAACTATTTTAGGTTTTTCCCCCACTATTTTAATGTAATGGGGGTCTATAGTAAATGTACGCCAGTATTTCTCAATAATATGCCTAATGTCGAAAAAGTCCCTGTTGAAGGTCAAAACTAATGCCCTGTTAAAATTAATGTTAACCATCGCATTTTGTGTAGGCAAGGGGGTGTTGAGACCAACCCCCACAAGGGGTGAAATGACCCAGTTCTCTCTCTTGTATACTACTTCTTGAAAAATGTAATTGAGAAAAACCTCTGTGTATCCCCTCTTTAAAAACATGTCTTTGAATTTTGAATATACTGCATTGCTTTAAAAATTCATCTACGTCTGAAACCATTCTGGCCAAACGGACACATTGCCCTTTTACTATGTCAATATCTACAATGTCAGCATTGGGCTTTTTTTAAGGAAACAAGATTGAAAAACAAAATAAAATGATGAAAATCATGAACATTTTAAGTTTTTTCTTGCATCTGCAAAGTTACTAGCTTTATGTTTTTCACTAGTATGTGATTTTAGCTGTACACAGTGAGCCTCCAAGTGTGAGCAATTAATCATATGAGCTATGGACATTGTGTTCCAAGTAAAATCTAGCCAGGCTCTTTCTAGCATTTGTAATATTACTAGCTATCTTTCCATAAATTGTGTGCTTTTCAATGCATAAACTGTTGTTATTAACAGATATTAATATTGTTATTTTGTTTAGTAATTGTTAGAATTCCTATGCTGTATGTCACAAACTTTATTGTTAGCTTTGTTTAGCAATTGTTAGAATTCTGTTCTTTATGTCAGGAGCTTTTCCCCCAGGTCTCCACTGAAAATGGATCTCTGTCCCAGTCGGACATTACCCGGTAAACAAATGTTAATAAATAAATGAAATCAGTAACTGCTTTTAGTTAGGGACTAGGACCCTGCAGGTGCAAGTAAAAATCTGGCAAGTGTGTTCCAAGTGAAATCTACAAGGTATAATGTAATCATTAAAAGGAAACTGTAAGTAGTTCAGTGAAAATAAATTAAATCTGAAACAATGGAAAGAGAATATTTACACAAAGCAGTTGCATCCCCAGCAGCCTTAGAGCCTTAGTGCATTACATATAATACTTCACAATTTATTTAAAGGTAGCCAACACACTTTTTCTAAAAGTTAATGCTTTCTGAAAGCATGCAACTTATTTTTCACATCTGGGATACAGAGAATACAAAAAAAGACAGCAACCTGTATAAATGGGAACACATGCTCTAACATGCACTTCAGCATGGTTAACCTTAACTTTAGAATAGGTAATGCTGGAACATACAAGTGATATGGGATATCTAGAGGGCTAAAGCTGCTTTCTGGAAAAAAAGGTGAGTTTAAGTTCCTTTTTGAAAAAAAAAAAAAAAAAAAAAGAAGTTATGTAGTCACCATAAAGTTCCATCTCTATTTGTCCATGTTCATTTTTCCTCAACTGATGGGTTCAGATTTGATCAGTCTGATCCGACTCAGCTGATGCTAAAGTTCATGGCAAACAAACTCTCGAGCTTCGTACTTACTCATAATGCACCAACCTCAGGTACCTCAGACCTTGTCTGCTGTTTTACAAGTAAGGAAATATTTGGAGTCAAATAGGAAAAAGACTACATCTGGAGTTCAATATAAAGGACAGTCATGTCCTCTAAACTCATTCTTCCAGGAGTTTTCAAAGAATGAGGGTTGGTAGGTGGAGAGTTGAGGAAGAATGAAAAAGGACAACACAGCTGGAACATTATGGTGAGTACATAACTTCTTTATCTGATGTTATCAATTTGCACTCTATCCTCAAGTGATGGGACAGAGTCCCCAGCTACCTAAGATCCCAGGTGGACTCAAGGAAGGATATTCCTGAGCACTCCAGAACCAAATGATGCCATACCTCTCGATACCAGATCCAACTTGCAATGAGTAACAAAGGTATGGGGAGTAGCCCAAGTTGCTGCTGCACATATATCATCCATGGACATTCTGGACTGAAATACTGAAGAAGTTGCCATGGATCTAGTTGAATGGGCCCATAACAGTTTTGGTAAGGTAATGCCCAATTTATGATAAATATATGATACGGTCAGCCATCTAGCTAAAGTTACTCTGGCAACCGATTTCCTCAATTTTACTTCTACAAATGAGACAAACAGATTTTCTGATGTCTTTTGTTCTATGCAAGTAAAAATGTAATTGCCTGTGCACGTTCAACAAATGTAACATTTATTAGCCCTTGTTAGCAAATTTACAAAAGAATAATGGCAAATTAATGAACTGATTGATACTAGATTCTGACACCACCTTAGGAAGAAAAGATGCATTATTTTGTAACCTAACTCCATCATTGTGAAAGATCAAGTATGGAGGTTTTGAATCTCAGAAATTCATCTGGCAGAAGTAACAGCTACCAGAAAAATAGTTTTCTAAGAAAGGTATTTAAGGTTACACTTAGCTGCTGGTTCCAAGGGGGAATGAGTAAGACCTTCCAGTACCAGATTCAGATCCCATGGGGGAGAAGGATCTTTAAAAGGAGGTCTTAGAAGTATAGTGCCTCGCAAAAAGGCTTTGTGGAGTTTATGAGAAGCGACATAGGAATCCTCAAACCCAATGTGAAAATTCAATATTGCTGCTAACTGAACTTTAATCGTTGAGTAACCAGCTCCTTCTTTAAATAGCAGGGCTAAAAATTTAAGAACATTATGAAAGGGAGCTGAAAAAGGAACAATATTATTTTGTTAAGCTCAGTAAGCAAACTCTTCCATTTACTGGAGTACAGTTTTCAAGTAGAGGATTTATAGGAAGATAAAAGCTCATGTCGGACAGGTGAAGAAAGCATAGGTTGTGTGGCTATTAATGGAATTGGAGATGAGTTCAGCCTGAGGTTTGATATGTCTGGGTGAATCATGTCTATTGGGTGAGACAGGAGGGTCTGTAGTCGGATCCAGAATCCAAGTTTGGTGAAGTAAATGAGGCCAAAGGAAGGGGAACCAAACCTGTCAAGGCCAGTAAGGTGCAATGAGGATAACTTTGCTCTTCAACATGGCAGCTTTATGTAGGAATTTCGGAATAAGCGGAATTGGTGGACAAGCGTAAAAAAGACCGAGTGGCCAGTTGTGAAGTACAGCACCCCTCGGTGACTCCCCCTGTGGGGAGATTAGGGCAAAGTAACTGCTGCATTTGTTGTTTAGGGAAGAAGCAAACAGATTGCAGCAAGGCTGGCTCCACTGATATTCCTGTTGAGGGACCATTCGTGAGGAAAAAAAAATGCACCTGCTTAGCTTGTCTATCACATTGAACTTCCCTGGAATGTGTGTTGCTATGAGAAAGCAGAAAGTAGTTAGATGAGATCATCCATTGCCACATAGTGCGTGCTTCTCGACACAAGGGATATTGACACAAGGGATATGATCTGGTCACTCCATGTCTGTTGATGTACCAAACCACTGACATATTGTCCTTTTGAACTACGATCTTCCCCAAAGGGAGAGTATTCTGAAGGGCCTACAACACTAAAAGCACTGCTCTCATCTCTAGGATACTGATAGATAAGTTGGCCTCTTCGAGGCACCAAGTGCCTTGGACTGTTTTCCCATAAAATGCCCCGCATCCCACTCCAACTGGGAAGCGTCCCTGTTCACTATGGCCTTTGGCTGAGGGGGAATGAATGGAGAGCCTTGTAGAACCTGGTCTGATTGAATCCACCACTTAAGATCCTTCTTGCATGTGCTGAACGATTAGAATTGTACTTGACATGGGTTGGTGAAGTACTGACCATTGTGCTGATGGCATCTACTGTACAGGCCTTATGTAAAATCTGGCTAAAGGTACTAGTGTTATTACCGCTGACACTGAGCCTAGAGCTTGAAGGATCAAGCAGGCCGAAATCTTGGTACTGCAGATTATTTTTCTGACTTGTGATCTTATAGTCTGAACCTCTGACAGAGGTGGTGAGACTATCACTAACTCTATGTTTAATAGTGTTCCTATAATTTCCAAATTTGAGTTGGTTCCAGTTGAGATTTTTCATAGTTTATGGTTATCCCTGATGAGAACATGTCTGGAGAACCTGATCCCTTGCCCTTATTAAATGATGCTTGGTCAGAGCGGAAAGGAGCCAGTTGTCTAGATATGGAAACACCTGGAATCTCTGCAGTCTCAAGTGAGCTGCTACTAGTGCCATACATTTGGTAAACAACCTGGGAGCAGTGGTGAGGCCAAAGTGCAGAACGCTGAACTGATGATGACTGGTTCTTAGCCGGAAACCTGTTCATCTTTATATACTAACATGCATCCTGAAGGGCTGTTGAGCACATCCAGTCATCCTTGCCAAAAAAGGGAGAATGGACTGAACAGCAACCATCCAGAACTTAGTGCATCAAACTGACTTGTTTAAGTTGATGAAATCCAAAACTGGTGTCCAGGCCTCTCTTTTCTTTTGCACTAAAAAGAATCTTGAGGAAGTTCCGGATTCTAACTGGTCTGATGGGACCTTTTGGATGACTCTTTTCTAGTAGCCTTTTTACCTGAACTACTGCTTGTTCCCTCTGACTAAGTGGAGCATTGGGGATTTTCCTTGAAAAAGGAGGAGGAAAGGAAAATGATATTATACAACCTCTGGAAATTATCCTTGCAACGCAAGTATCTGTTATTAAGAGCTAGGCTCTCTGGGGCAGGGATAGTCGACCCCCAATTGCCACCAGAGAAGGACAATCAGGCCTCCTTTCAGGAGCAATGGTAGGGTCTGTCAGAGAAAGAATCTCTGGAACCCTGGTTCTACCGGCCACCTCTGCTGCAGGGGTGGAGTCTACTATTAGAGTTTCCCCCTCTACCCTGGCGGAACTTCCTCCACATGTGCTCTGGAAAGGTCCCTGGGATTTCCTGAACTACATCTTTCGAGCACCTTGTTGATTCCTAGAAAAGGATCTTTGAGGGTTGAAGAAATGTACACCCAGGGCAGACAGGGTCTTTCCATTCTGTGTCCTTAACTCTGAGGCCAAACGAGGACATGCTGTCCAAAGGAGCACTGATGAACAAAGACTTTAGGCCTCCAAAAAATCACATAGGTCCATCCAGGCATGCCTCCTCATAGAAATGCCTGAACCTGCCACCCTTGAGGTTCCTTTGGCTACATGCGAAATGAGCCTCAAGGAGGAATTGGAAATCATTTGCAGGGTAGCCATAAGAATGCACTTCTTCAGCAATGGATCATGGGAGAGTATCTGAGAGCTCTTTGATCAAATACCTCTGTAGCCTTATGAAATGTGCCAAATAATTCAATGACCTTAAGGCGAAGGTTGCTGAAGCATAGACATGTTTCCTGAACCTGTCCATTACCTGAGAGTCCTTGCTGGGGGGATAAACAGTGGAACTCTCCTCAGCAAGTTCCTTTTTAGTGGCAAATGTCAAAGTAGAACAGTCAAGGATGAAGTGCCTCTTAAGAGCATACAAGCAAATTCCGTAGGTAAACACAAGAGGAAACACCACGACTATCAAAGCTGACTGTTTATTGAAAACAACAGACTAAAAATAAAAATATTGGAACAAGTGAGCACTTTCACGTTCAACAGAACGCTTCTTCAAACTTAATGGATGTACACAGTGCTCTCAATTAAATATAAATCAATGACCTGGGTATGGCCAATCAAAAACAACATTCAATTAAAAACAGCATCCACTCAAAGCCTGTGAGCTTATCATATACATAAGCTAACCTTCCTAGTATAAAAACCTAATCAATATAAAACATAAAACATATATTTGCAAACACTGCTAAAGCACTGACAGACCTGTTAAAATACTCAGAAAACACAGAAATAATTAATTAATGGATACTAAAAAGGGGCTCCAAAGCAGTTCTATAGTCTCTAAATAAAACATACACTTAAAACACCCTAGAAAACATACCCTGGTCATTGAGTTACATTTAATTGAGAGCACTGTTTACATCCATTTAGTCTGAAGAAGTGTTCTGTTGAACGTGAAAGAGCTCACTTGTTTCAATATTTTTATTCCTTTTTAGTGGCCACCGACACGACCATGGCATCAACAGGCATTCCCTTTACCCAAAACTGCTTGTTCACTTGTGGTGCCATAATGTGTCCAGCCACCTCTATGTCCAAGGATTTCAAGGATGTCACTAAATAAGACATCTTCAAAAGGTGACCACGGGGACCCTTCATCTTCATCAAAGTCTGTATCTTCTGTGATCGACTCCTCTGGGGAGTCTAAGTGCTTCCTCTTGTACACCTTCTTCTTAGGAACCTCCTCAGTGGGATGCTCTGGGAAGGTATCAGAAGTAGTCAGAATACCCTGTTGGGAAGCTTGGGGTTTCTGTACTGGCAGTCCCTGTGGAAAGGGAGTATATGACTCCAAGCTTAGAGACATCAAATCTGTAGACTGACTGTAGACTGAAGATCTGAGGAGGGAGGGACTGTGTGTTGCTGAAACAGACAAACCTCTCTCCACAGCCTCAAAGGCAGACTGGCCAAGAGAGAGACGACCTTAAATCTGAAAAGGTTAGCTTCTGGACTGCTCTCCTTCCCTGCTCTAAAGACAATCCCCCAGAGAAGAGTTAACATGTGCCGAGGCTCCCAGAAGCAGAGATGGCTCCAACAATTTCAGAGTCAACAACACCTCAGATCTGACCAAGAAGCTTCACCTCTGAGGGCTCTCTGGATCCGACTGAACTGAAGTGCTCAGAGTGAACTTTAGATATGAGGATAAAGGTATCCTCAGATCCAAATCAGACTGTGCTGGACGGTTCGAATCCAATGACTCTGAAACAATATAGAGAGTCAAAGGAGGGACTAGTAAAGGGGGTGTAAAGGAAGACCGGATCTCCTGACCCGAAAGGGTAGAAGCCGATAAGGCACCTGTCAGACTCTGCACCAAGAGAAGCCTTCTCGCCACTCTCTCCACATCTTTTTCTGTTAAACTCATGGAAGACTGAGTGGACATTATAGAGGGGGATCTAGGTCTCTCCAAAAAGGGTGAGGGAACCCTGGAGTGTCCACAGATTGGGACTATCTGGTTCTAGGTTCTGTTGAATTTTTTACTGGATCTGAAGTGGACAAATGTGATGATTCCTTCTTTTTATGCTTTGGATCCGTTGTTGAGGTTGGATCAGATAAATCTCTCATTTACTGTTTTGGATCCGATGATGAGGTCTGATCAGATAACTTAGCCTTTTTCTTCTTAGGATCCGATAGAGAGGATTGATGCAAATGAAGTCTCTTCCTTGATTGTTCCCCTGCCTTTGGAGGAAGAAGTCAAAGGGCTTGGAGGAGGAGACTTGGATTTTTTTGATTTAGGTGAATCAGCTCCAGATAAAGCCTCTCAGAAAACGAAAGAAAGCAACCCTTTTAAAATGAACTTGTTTTTTTCTCTCAATGAGAGCTCCTGGATTAAAACTCATGACATATCGCACAGTCTTCTTGGAGAGCACCAAGACAATACACACAAAGTGTGAGCATCTGAAAAGTGAATTTGGTGCCCACACTTTAGACATTTTTTTAAACTCCACCAGGCCTTTTCCTGCCATATCCACAACAAAGCAGAACAACTCTACTGGACTACACTGAGAGAACACTAACTACAGTATTCAGAGGTATAAACTGAAGAGCTACATATCAAAAAGGATTTAGCAACAAGGTAAGGGATAGTCTAAAGCAGGAAGGTCACAGATTAAAAGATTAAATTTTTTTTAATTAAGGTGAATTATAAACTCAGAAATCATTTATCTGTTTGAGAGTAACCATCACCACGTCTTTCACTTAAAGTGGAAAACGAGATCTGACGTACTTGGGGATGGTGCATTATGGGTAAGGGAGAAGCTTGAGAGTTTTAGGTTGCCATGAGCTTTAGCAATGGCCGAGTCAGATCTGACGGATTGGACCCGAACCCATCAGTTGAAGGTAGAATGAAAACTGACATCAGATCATATAATTTTGTGCATATGCTGCTGGTTAAAATGGGATGGTGGGGAATCAATTTCTTGTTTCTCCAATGATTTTAACAGAATGAAAAGTATGGGAGAATGTGAAATGTGCTGAAACAGAGATTAGAAAAAGCAAACTCCAGCTCTACTCAGTGGCATACCGCCTGCTCAGAGGCGATCTGTGCCTGACGTATAAAGCCATGTCCAACCCGGAATTAATGGACATGCTGCACCTCAGAAAATCCAAATCCCATCGAGCTACACGCTCGAGAGACTTGAACCTCAGCACTGAAATAAATAGGACATGCTGGAGGGACAGATTCATAACCCAGAGGCTCCCTTCACTCTGGAATAAAATCCCAGTCCAGGTTAGGCAGCGTCCCTCATTGACTCTCTTCAAGAGGAATCTTGATGAGTGGATGGGAGATCGTAGGTTTACCCCGGGTATCACTTCTGTGTCACTGTTAGACAGAGGCACAGTATACTAACCTCGAAAAAGGTCATAGCAAAATTAATTTAAAATGGGTGGCGAAAGCCAAACACCCTCTGGCTAGGCTTATAAATGCCCTATTGCAGATAGCCTAGTATGAACCTATGAACCTATAAGAGAAGCTTGCCAAACAGTGTGTGCATATAAGCTGCAAGGTGGAAACATCTACTCAAAAAATTGTCAGAAATAATAAAAGAGAATAAAAGATGGAGGAAAAAGATATTAAAAAGATATGGCAACTTTCCTTATTATCTATTACAAAGAGAGGAGCTTAATGAATCAGCAGTGGAAATGATTCAAGAGTTATTAGGGAGGGTAGAAATTACTTCAGAAGCAATAGCTACTGAGTGGGATAAAAATGAAAATGGAGTTTTAAACAGCACTGTGGAAGAAGAGGAATGGGCAGAGTCCTAAAAGGAATACAAGGGAGCATTTTGACAATATGCTTGAATTTAGAAAGGCTACTGTTAAGCATCTATTTTTAATAACTCGAGTGCAAAAACTCCTATCATAACTTTTTAGTCAACAAAAAGTAGAAAGAGGTGTAACCAAACTTGGGGAGCATATAACAATGAAACAATAACCAGAGATCTTACACAGGTATCCAGTTTTAAGAACTATTAAGCAGAAGAGTAGGAAAAAATCGAGAAACTGCACAAATAGAAATAGCTGTGGAAGACATATGCCAAGGGTAGAGGAAGAGAAGTCTCAATAATTAACAGCTGAGATAGGGAGATAAGAGATAAAATAATGATGTACAAAAAATCAACAGGGAAGTCTCCAGGAACAGATGGCATTCCTACGGAAATCTGGAACTTAAAAGGGAAGAAAGTGATAAAAGATCTGGAAGTTTTGTTTAATGATATTTTAAAAGGGGGTGTAATCAGCATCTTGGAAAAAAGCTATGACAGCTGAATTACCAAAGGAAGGTAAAAACCCATCAAATCTGTCTTCATATAGACTCATCAATTTTAAACCATTATCAAGTGTTTATGCCTATACTAGCTCAGAGAATGGCACAGGTGTTACCAAAGTTGATAGATATGGATCAATGTGGTTTTGTGGACAGGAGACAAACATTTTAAAACATTTAAGAAGAAAGCAGAATGGAAGAAAATGCCACTATTGTTGACAGGTCCTGATGCAGACAGATCATTCAATAGAATCAGGCGAGATTTTATGAGTAAGGCAATGCTAGTATATGCTTTTCCAAATAAAAGAAGCTAAATAAAGTATTGAAAGTAAACATTTAAGTGGGATGGTTCCTCTCTGATTATCTATGTTTGAACACTGGAATCAGACAATAATGTCCTTTCACCTCTGTTATTTGTTCTGTATTTAAAACCATTAGAAAATAAAATAAGGAATCTCAAAGTTCAAAGATATAACTGGTTTGGTAATTAAAAAAAGTTATCTTTATTTGAAGATGATATTTTGTATTACATATATACAGGAAAAGACACTTTCTGCAACTTTCTAAGTCAGTTTTTCAAATCTTTTTTTTTGCAATATAAAATAAATGAAGACAAAACAAATGCTACATCAGTACTCTGTACCCAGCATTATTTTTGTAGCAATACCCATACTTATAGGTACATCAGATGAAGTATTTAGGTGTACAGATTAAAAATGATTATCGTAGGGCAGCTAAGGATATGTGGGGAAAAATAACCAAAAGATAATTGAAAAATTCAGAAACTGTAAGCTCTGAGTTATGGATATGTATAACTAGATACAGGAAGTGAAAAGCAAAAATGTGTTTAGTCCCTTAATCTTACATACAGGTCAGACATGTTTTCAGCCAGTAGTAGTTGTGGATGACCATTACTAAAAAGAGTTGGAGGAATTCAACTGGTGTGGGAAAAGTTGATTCTTCCCATTTACCATATTAGTGGGGGTACACTAGAGCTACAGTTAAAGCTTATACATATAACTCAAATAGAAGGCCATAAATCAAAGTGGAATGGATGATGTAACATTTGGGAGAAGATTCTGAGATAAATAAGTAAACAGGACTTTGGAATTCAATTCTTGAAGAGAATAACACCAACTATGGAATATTATATTCATGAAATAGCAAAAAGTAATCTAAGAAACTCAGCCACTGAGGGAATGGAAAAAGGATATTTTACCAATATGGATGTCTGGAAGTAAGGGTATAGAAAACTGGCAAGAAGTGGCTGGAATTTACTGGAGGCAAATAATCCAGGAGGGGAAAGGTAAGATAGTGGGAGGAAGCAAGCAGATGTCTGTACTGCAGGTTACAGGCTTCCTTCCCCATCAAGGCTTGATAGGGTACAGGCAAAAAGAAAGTGATAAAGGAGAGCTAAATGAAAGAAAAGCTCTGGTAGAGTTTTATAGGGATAGTTAGAAGAGATAATAAAATACTGCACAATAACTATAACAATTAATCAGAGGAATTTTGAAATGACTGGAAAACAAGAATGGAAAGACAATTTACCAAGGAACAAATAGGAAGAAATCTGTAAGGCTTTCAAGTATACAATAAAGTCCAAAAGGTTTGGGATTTTTGCATGGACATGTTTGCATATATTTTTAAAAGGAGGTTTATTCCAATTAACACAATTCTTATTTTACAAACTGAGCAATCATTATGCATGATGCTTTTCCATTTATCGCACTGGTCACTGGTGTTATGGATCAGCACCTGAGAGTAAACTGTGCTAATTATCTTGTGTCCTTCAGTGAGCTAGTGTTAATGTTTTTTTTTTTAAAAACAAGGTAGCTTCATTTTCTCATTATGTATCTCCAAATTTACATACTGTCCATTCTTCTCATACAGTGTTCCATTCTGCTTGCACTGAACTACTGCATGCCCGAATCTACATTTCCATCTTATATGATTACTTACAGCATTCTTTCATTAGTCACTATTTATAAAACTCCACTCTTTTTATTTATAATTACCATTACGGTATTCCTACATGAGATTGTCTATTTCTATTTTATTGCCCCTTAACTTGCTGTTCATTATAACTGTATACATTCTTCCATTTTTCTTCTTCCAGTTCAAAGATCCTTGGAATCTCTTATCACTGTCTCCTGTATTCGGTCTTCCTCTCTTTTTCAGACTGGGTTCAGTTTCCCCCTTCTACTTATACCATTTCTCCCAGAATTTTTTGTCCCCCTTTCCCCTGCTTCCTTCTTTCTTTTTCCTTTTTGCTACATGATCTATCAAAAATTCTACTTCCTCCACCACTGGTGAGTCTCGTCTTTTCCATTTTCTTCAGATTACCTTCTTTCCATGGTCATAATAAGACCTACTTATGTATCTTCTTCTATAATCTTATCCTGATATCCCAACAAGAACAATTTGGCATGATTTCCCCAATCTCAGGTATTTTCTCATTTATCAAGGCCTGAAGTTCTTCTCTGAACCTTTCTAGCTTGCACCAATTCCAAAATATGTGTAAGCACTTTCTCCTTTTTTCCACAAATTTCTAGCAGATTCCCTCTGCTCCTACATTCTGGCCAATCTGGACAGTGTGCAAAAATACCTGCGCAAGCACTTTTTGAAAGAGTATAGACAAAAGAGATTTTTTTTTAAATCGCTTCTTACAATTTAATTTAAATGTACAGGCTGTGGTGATTTAGCTGGGTAATTTCAGTATTATCTCCCATTCTATAACACCAATTTGCACACCCAACTCCTGCTCCCATTGTCTTTTCTGTTTTCCTGTTTCTTTATTGCTTTGCTTTCTCCTCCTATCCCTCTCTTCCCAATCTTAAACACACCTTTACTTGGCCTCACTTCAAGTCTTCTTTCAATCTCCATCAAAAATTCAGGTATTTCTGCATCCTGCCCTACATCTGCTTCTACTTTGTTCTATCTGTTTTCCAGCTCTTGGTATTACCATTCCAAATTGATATCTAGCTGATATTCCTGTTGTATCTTGTCCCATTTGTAATTATTTGTGGCCAATAATAGATTTTGCCCTGTTATGTGATCCATCTCCATAATGTACCCCTTCTATCTCTACGGTTTTCTCTACCTCATAGAGAAAATTCTCTCTCTCCATGTTTTGCATGCACTCTCTCTCCATTCCTTCACTAACCATTCACTGTGCGGCCTTGGTCCATGGTAAACTTACACCGTTAAAACCGCCCTGCAAAAATAACCTATAATGTTTCCTTTCTTTTTCCCCATATAATTCTCTCCCTCGTTTAATTTTCCACCACTCTGTTTTATATGCCTCATCTATAAATCTACATATGGTTGCTGTTATGCATGTCTGCAAACTCATGCAATAAGTCTGATATACAGGGGTCCTATCAATCCACAGATTCAAATAATCTGTCCCATGCTACTCTGATCTTTTCCCCATCCCAGATAAAATGTCTAATTAGTTGCTTCATTTTCTGTAAGCATCCAAAAGGCCTGTCCTTCATGAGTGAATTGTGGAATTTTGCACAGCTGTAGTACCTGTACTCTATGATCTATGCCCATTTTATTGCTTTCTAGCCTTGTAACTGTTTATCATCCAGGATATTTTTTTCAAATGTTTGTTGCACTGACATTTCAACTGTGTCACCTAATCAAATCCCCAGGTATCTAATTTCTGACCCCAAAATATTTCCCTTTCTTCTTCTGCTTCTTTACCATTCCTAATCAACACTACCTTTGTTTTCTCTTATAACTTGATAATTCTTTTCTAGGTCTTCTTTGTGGTGGGTTAAAAGTCAATAACATATCATCTGCATATAATATGATTTTTTTCTACAAGTCCCCCCCATTTGTAACCTTTTATGATTTAACTAAATCCAAGGCATCCACTGGGATCAACAAGAAATACATTTTAAGCTTGCACTGCACTTTTTTGAAATGTATTTTCCTTAACTGTTGTTGCATTTTTTTTGCGGTCATGACTTTTTTTTTCTGCACTTTGTAATCCTAGTACTTCTGTATTTCAGAGCATAGTCCAGATTCAGATCTGCTGAATCTATGCATTTTGGCATAAAAACAAGCCATCCAACATTAAGAAGTACTTCCTGCACCCTTGTGGCAGAAGTGTGCAGCCCAGGACCAATCTGAGTTGGGAATTGCTGGAATAAGGCTTTGTTTTGGGCTCTCCCATTGGCTAGTTTGTGTTAAAAATGTTTAATTTCGCTTGTATTGTGGATTGTGGTGCTTAGCGCTGCTGTGTATAGATGCAAATGCTTAGAAACAATTTTCCCTTGACATCTGCTAGAGAACCCTCCTTAGCTCCACTGACTCTCTGTGTGCATCTCAGCTGTGCATTGCTGCCCAGACAGCAACTCAGCTGGGCATTCTGAGGCATTGAGGCAGTCTCCACCCTTAGCCTTCCACAGAATAGCCACCCTTGTTAGTCTCATCTAGCTCATCCCCATTAGTGACTACAATATATACCTGCCATAATGGCAAACAGTTTCCCACCACCATTTCTTCAGCAAACCTGATTGACATGGGCATCCTGAGGCAATGTAACCACCACCACACATATTAGTGTCTCAGCAATTAAGTCCCTAAGGCAAAACTCAAAACCAAATGTTGTGGTTATAAGCGACTCAATAGTAACACACACAGATGTCCCCCCTCACCAGGCTGAACAAGTAGAAGGTCATGGCCTGCTGCCTGTCAGGTGTCAAGATCCATCAAATCGTGCAAGCACACAAGTCGCCCAGCAACAATTATCGTTATGACTCTGTCATGGTGCATATTAGTGTGAATGACCCGAGACATACCTCTCTGGACTATATGAGGAAAGACTTGACTGAACTTTAGATTATGTGTCCCAGGCAGGTATGTCCCTAGCCCTAAGCAACATTCTACCTTCACCAAGAATGATGTCACAATACAGACAAAAAATTGATTTCAATAATCGGCTTAGCTTCTGGTGTCACTCCAGGGGGATCCAGTATCTGTTTGCCTCGGAAGACATGGTCGACAGTCCATGCTGCTTTGTGAGAGATGGCATTCACCTGTCTCCTCAAGGCTTCTGGACACTGGCACAGTCACATGCCTCCCAATTAGAGCCTTTTTGTTAGGTAATATCCAAACAAAACTTCTGATGTAAAGAAATCTAATAAACACAAACTCAAGGTCATGCTGCTTAATACTAGGAGCTTGAACAGTAAACTGTACTTCCTGGGAGCATTCCTCACATTAGAAGATGCTGACATTTGTGCAGTCACAGAGACTTGGCTCAAGCCGAAGGCCAAAGAGAGCAACCCGGCTGTACAAGGCTACAATGCCTTTCACACGTTCAAGACCCCAAAATGAGCATGAAAGAACCAAAGTTGGAAGCATAGAAGCATATCTGTCTTCATTAAATCCAAATGTACCTCGGCACTGGTGAAACAGTACAACTCTCTTGAGCTTTTCCAAGTATAAATAACTATAGGAAAAACACCCTACCACATCATCGCTAGCTACAGGTCCCCCACCATGAACCAGGAGAAGCACACCACCTACCTGTACTTGCTAGAGTTGCTCAGCATACAGCCAAACACCTTGGCCATGGGAGATTTCAACTATCCTTCCACCAACTGGGTGACGTACATGAGCAAAAACACCATCACTACGAGGTTCCTGGACTTTGTTAATTCAAATGCCCTGGAACAGTTGACCTACACCACACAAGGGGGGGTCAAATGTCCTGGACCTAGTGCTCACCAACACGGGGGAGGGGGATCAGTGCATTACCCTATGTGTTGCCCTCCCTGGTAAGGTAAGACCATAAACCTGTCGCATTTGAAGTAAAGATCAAACCTGACACCCTCACAGGAGTAAAAAAAAACTAAAAATGTCTCCAAAGCAAACCATTGCTTACTAAGTGATGGTATAAAAAGTTCCAAAGCCCCTACCAACATAGACAACAATGTCTCCTATGCAAAGGAATACACATTTGCCCTATATAGCCACTTAAACACATGCACTGACTTGGCTGTACCCAAAAGGAACAAAGCCAGGTTTTCCTAAACAAACAAGCCACCCTGGTGGACTGTAAGTATAAATAACTTATACAACAAAAGAAACAAACTGATATCTAAGAACAGGAGGGAACCAACTCAACAGAGGAAGACTCCACAGCTTGAACAATCAAATCAGATATCTTGTTAAGTCCTTCAAGGATAGCTATGAGTCTAAATTAGCATCCCTAGCTAAAGACAATCATAAGGCATTCTTTAGCTATGTCCAAAATCTTAGAGGGAATGCCCAGCTGTATGCCGAACTTAAAGTGGACGGTACTACTCACAATGAACCTGAGGAAATTGCCAACCTGCTATCCAACAGATATGGCAATAACTACACCCACCCCTGCTTGCAGCTGACATACCCCAAAGCATTCCCAACATCAGTCCTCTACTGAGCATCTCCAAAAAACAGGTCATGCAATCACTCTCCAAGGACAAAAATACAGCCTCTATGGGACCAGATACCGTCCCAGGCTGCTTAGTAAACAATCTAAAACAAGACCTAGCAGAATACTCGGCACTCTCTCTAACCATAGCCTGAGAACAGGCTTTGTCTCGGCAGACTGGAGAACAGCAACAGTAATCCCCTTGCACAAAGGGGGGTCCAGCAACTGACCCTGAGAACTAACTACCCATCTGCAGAGCCATGGAAAGAATCAGCATGGACCTTATCCACAAGGACATAGGCGACCTTCAAACACTTGACCCGACCCAGTTTGGCTTCGTCATGGGTAGATCTTGCTTATTAAACCTGGTGGACTTCTTTGAGAATGTCACCAAAGCCCTGGATGAGAGCAAAATAGTATATACTGCTTATCTTGATTTAGCCAACCCTTCTGACAAAATCCCCAATTCAGGTATCATAGAAAAACTCTCCCAGCTGGGGATTAACCTCTACATTACTAGATGGGTATTCAGCTGGCTCATCGATAGAATGCATACTGTCAAAGGTGGGGAGCCCAACTCCATCAGAAGACTGGTTACCAGTGGGGTACTGCAAGGATCTGTGCTGGGCCTGCTACTGTTTGGAAGTTCAGGTGTAGGTAGATGGCCTGTGGCTTACTAAGTTTGCAGATGACTGAAAACTGGGTGCAGAGTCCCCCCAATGATGCTAACATATTATAGAAAGGGCTGATGCAGACAAATGATTGGTGCTAAAGTCACGGACTAAAACTTAATGCAAAAAAATGCCTCATTATCCCCTTTGGCAAAGAAACAGCCCCTGCTATTTATAATACAGATAGCACCCCTCTAAGTTCAAACTCAGTAGTGTAAGACTTGGGAACAATGGTTGATAGCAATCTAAACTTCAATCACCATGTGTCCGTAGCAGTAAGAAAAGCATTCTATGTTGTGCATCTCACAAATAAGGGCACCGCATCCAAAACCAGGCAAGTTATAGCTCCACTGTCCTCGACCCTTATCAGATCACTGAGTACAATACTCCCTTCTGTATTACCTCACCAGACACCTGCAGCAGCTGGACAGACGTCAGGGGTTTCTTACCAAGAGAATCCAGGGCCTTCAAAACATGACATACATGGAAAGACTGAAAGTCCTGTCACTATACCCTGTATCATACAGGCTGCCGAGAGACGACCTATGCTTCGCCTACAGAGCAGTCTCTAATGGAATTGCTGCACATGAATAACTCGCTACAGGGATCTCAAACCTAGCCTGTGACATTAACAGAACATGCTGGAGAGAGAGATACATCTTCCAGCGATTACAGCTCCTCTGGAATAAGCTCCCACTCCATCTGAACCAGAGCTCTTCAATAACCCTATTCAAGTGGAACCTTGACAACTGGATGGCTGACCACAAATTCATCCTGCTGGTGGCATCTATGTCTCTCATGGACAAGGGCAGTTGATCACTGAATCACTCTAACGACGACAGTCTAAATATGGTCCATAACAGTACTTAGGTTTTTACATGGCTAGGCTTGTAAAGGCCCTAGAACCATTAGCCTAGTAACCTCCTACAAACCTCTTATTTTCTCAGCTATAGGTTCAATATATATTGCAAATAGAAGGAAAGAGAAAGGGCAGCCCTGCCTTGTCTCTTTCCATTTTTATCGCCTTTGAGAACTGAGCTCTTATCTTCATTCTCACTGTTGCTCCTTTATACAATGTTTGAATCATTCCTATATAACCTTCTGTGATACCCCCATCTTGATGTTACTTTGAATAAGCATTCTCACCCCACTCTATTAAATGCACTTTTCTGTACCAAGTGGCACCAGTCCAAGATTCTTTTTCTTCTCTTATGTGTCTTCAACTATCAGCAAGGTTTTATGTCTTGAACTATCAGCAATGTTTTAATTAAGTTGTCAGACCCCCCCCCCCAAATTCTGTTTGGTTGTACTCTTATTTTTGGTAACAATTTTCCCAACCTGCCTGCCTGGATTTGCATGAAACATGTATAATCATGATTTAGCCACTTAACTAAGCTAACCTTGTTATAGTTTAGCTAAATAAGTGAGAAAGCAGTTGTTGCTTGTTGCCTAGGGCTACAAGAAGATAGCAATTGGCAAGCTGTATTTACTACGCCCTACAACACTGAGGTGGATGCATGAACTAGGAAGGCATGTGACTATTATGCAACTCTATCTAGTTTTAGGACTATTACATTATAATTGACAGTTCACCATATTATTAGCAATTTGGATGAAATGGTCTTTGATTCAGACAATGCTGCCCACATATGATGACTCACATATAACTGCAATTGAAGAAACAAGACATATACTCTTCCAATCTACAGAAAGAGACAGGGAAGGTAAAACTGAGGAGGAAACCACTCTCTGTTATAAAAGAAGCCCATACAACAACAAGGGGAAAAAGAGAGGGATCAAGATACGACTAGTCACCCTGAGGCATAAACTGTACAATACTTCATTCATGGGTTTTTGAAAATCCCACCCTCACTTTGTCAATGATAGGAAAATGGGAAACAGTGAGAAAAAGAATACTTAGTTATGGATACTGTTGCTAGGGAAATAAAATGCAATACGTTAGCTGAAGTACTTGTGCTGCAGCTATACAAGCAGGACAACCATCCACAATACCATCATGAACCAGCCTGGGAGGAAAAATGCTTGTCCCTCTAATACTCAGATGGGGAAGGGAGGAGAACTCTGAAAACAAACACTGATGGCCACCTAGGAAAAAGTGATCCCTGAACAGTGTGCTTCAAAATTAATAAAGCTGTAAAACTGAGGTATCCAAAAGTAAGCTGTTTTCAGGAAGGTTGATTTTTTTGCAGAAGTGTCAGTATACTGCAGGAATATATTAGATGACAGCCTAGAATATGGGAAGAAAGAACTGCTGGTGTGGGGAAAATTAAAATTAGCTGACCAACAAAACGAAGGCAGCTCAAAAAGACAATTCTACATGGACTATACCACACAACACAGCAAAGTACAATGGTGAAGCAACTGAAAGGTCAACACGTAACATAAAAAGAGTCATGTACTTACCATAACTTGGAATATGTGCTACCTAGTGTCATTATTCATCATGGATGGGTCTTGGATCTGATCTCGGATCCGAGCCAGCAAAGTGAGGAACAGCTCCTGAGCTCGAGCTCCTCCCCTCCCTTTACTTCCTGTTAAACATAATCCTTAGATCGAGTTTGCAGATAACTATCCAGACAGGGATACTGTCCTCACCCAGCCAGGAACAGCAGAACCAAACACACCATTGCTCCAAGATCTTCTGGTCACCAGAAGGAGGTGGACAGAGGGTGGGAACGTGATGAATAATGACACTGGATAGCACAGATTCCAAGTTATGGTAAGTACATAGCTCTTTGTCTGATGCTATCCATGTCATTATTGATCACGGATGGGTCAGAGTCCCCAACTATCCATAATCCTGGGAGGTCTCAAGGAAGGACATGCTGGAGCACAGAACAACCAAACGAGGCTTTACCCCTAGATACCAAATCCAACTGTAGTGTGTTAGAAAGGTATGGGGGTTTGACCAAGTGGCAGCAGCACAAATGTCATCTAAGGACATCCTGGCCCAGACCGCCGAAGACGTAGCCCCTGACCTCGTAGAATGAGCTTTAATAGGTCTGGGAAGATCCCTGTGACTGTTTTCGTAAATGTGAACTATACAAGTTGCTATCCACTGAGAAATCTACACTTTGGAAATGGCCCTGCCTCTCCTGGCCTGGGAGAAGGCTACAAAAAGCTGGTCTGATTTTCGAAAATCCTCAGTCCTCTTTAAACAGAAATGTAACTGCCTATGGACACCCAGGCAATCTAGTTCATACTCCCCTTTGTTTGAGAAGTTGGGGAAAAAAGACAGGGAGCTGGATATACTGATTTAGGTTGGTTTCTGAAGCTACTTTTGGAATGAAAGAATGATTAGTTCTTAAAAACCCTATCCTTGTGAAAAACCATAAAGGGAGGCTTTATGCAAAGAGGTTGTAATTCCGAAACCCTCTTGGCGGAGGTAATCACCACCAATAGAGACGTCTTCCAAGATAGAAACTTAATATCACACTTTGCAGCAGGCTCAAAAGGAGGTCATGTCAGGGACTGCAAGCACGAAGGTAAGATACCAAGGAGGAGAAAGATCTTTGAAGGGAGGCCTAAGCAAGAATACCCCTTAAAGAAAGGCCTTGCAAAGCCTAGAAGAAAACATGGGACTATTGCTTAGGTGGAAGTTGGAAACAGCTGCCAAGTGTAGCTTAATCGTCGAGAAGCTTGCCCCTTGTTGGAACAGAGAAGAAAGGAAAGATAGGACATCTGGAACGGGAGCAGAAAAAGGATAAATGTCCCTCTGACGAGCCCAAAGAGAGAACTTCTTCCATTTTCTGGAATAAACCATTTTGTTGGAAGGCTTCTGAAATGCCAAAATAATATCCTTCACTGGGGAAGGCAACTTGGCCTGGCGAATGATTACTGGAACTGGAGGTACCAAGCTGTCAGCCACAGGGACGTCAGGTCAGGATGGGGAAGTCCCCATGGATGGGAAATGAGATCCTGGACTGGATTTAATATCCAAGGTGGACATTTCAGGTGAGACCGTAGGACAGAGAATCACGTTTGATGAGGCCAGAAGGGGGCTATGAGGATGAGGTGAGCCTTCAGGTGACGGGCTTTCTGTAGAACTCTGGGTATGAGGGGCATTGGGGAATAGGCATAGAGGAGTCCTGGCGGCTAATCATGAATCGGAGCATCCCTGAGTGACTCCCCCAGTGGGGGGGGGGGGGTTCAGGGCAAAATATTTGCGGCATTTGTGATTGACTGGAGATCCAAACATATCGCAGCACGGAGATCCCCATAGATCAAAGATCCAGCTTGCCACTGACTGTTTCAGGGACCACTTATGGGGACTCAGGATAGACCTGCTCAGTTTGTCTGCTAGCACGTTGGAATCACCAGGGATTATGTGTTGCTAGAAGAAAGCGTCTGGAGGCCATTGCCCATTCCACACTCTCATGGCCTCTCTGCATAGTGGGTAAGATCGTGTTCCTCCTTGCTCATTGATGTACCAGACTACCTCCATGTTGTCTGTCTTAAACTGCTACAATCCCGAGACGGAGATGGCCCTGGAAGGCTTGCAACGTTAGTAGGACCGCTCTCATCTTAAGGACATTTATGTGCAATTGGGTCTCCAAGAGGGACCACATACCATGGGCCATCCTTCCATGGAAATGCCCCCCCACCCCAACAGGGAGACGTCCATGGTCACTGTGGCTTGGGACTGTGGAAGACAAAAGGGTCTCCCTAGCAGAAGATCCTCAGATTCGATCCACCAATTTAAGTGACGCCTGCAGACCCAAGATATTCAGACTGATGTGGACATAGGGTGAAGATGAGCTGACCACTGTACTGCTAGGCCCCACTGAAGCACTCGCGTGTGATACCTGGCGAGGAGACCTAAATGAATAGTCGCTGCCATCAACCCAAGGACTTGAAGAATGAGATGGGCAGGGACACTATCCCAATCCAGTAGGAAGAGAACTTGCTCCCAGATCGTGTCCACCTTGCGTGGGGAAAGAGCTGCAGTCTCTGATGCTGTGTCCAAAAGAACTCCTATGCATTCCAGCCTTTGACATGGAGGAAGGTGTGACTTGGGAAGGTTGACGGTAATGCGCAGATCGTGAAATAGGCTTAGAGCGAAGTCCATGGCTAGTAAAAGATGCTTTGTGGGAGCCTTGAGGATCCAATTTTCTAGGTAGGGGAACACCTGAAAATCCTGTAGCTGGAGATGGGCTGTTACCACTGCCATACATTTGGTGAACAACTGGGAGGCTTTGGTGAGACTGAAGAGCAGGGCTCTGAACTGATAATGATTGGCCCCCAGCCGGAAGCGCAGAAATCTCTTGGAGCACCTGTCTACTTTTATGTGATAGTATGCATCCTTGAGCTCTATAGAGCACATCCAGTCATCCTTGTGCAGAAGCGGAAGGAAGGACTGAACAGTGACCATCTGGAACTTCGACTTCTTGACCGATAAATTCAGCTTGCTGAGGTCCAGAATGGGATGCAGGTCCCCTGTTCTTTTGGGCACTAAAAAGAAGCGAGAGTAAGCACCGGATCCTTGTTATCCAGTTGGGACCTTCTGGATGGCCCTTTTTTGAGGGGGGGTCTTGTACCTCTTTGAAAGCTAACTCCATTTGGCAGGGTGGGACATCTGGAAGTGTCTTTTGGATTGGAGGGGGGGGTGATTGAAGGGTATAAAATATCCCCTGGACACAATGTTTAGCACCCACTGGTCTAAGGTAATGATCGCCCAAGCCAGGTGAGTACAAGGAGATATGACCCCCAACTGCCTCCAAGGCAGGGCAGTTGGGCAGTGCTTCAGGACTGCTGAGAAGGGTTCTCTGAAGTCCTGATTCTGTGGACCCCCTCCTCTGCCTCTGGGACGGTGTCTGCCATCAAATCCCCTTCTCCGGCTGGAAGAAGAGGATTCCTGTGGAGCATCCTGGAAGGACGGCTGTGCCCTGCGGAACCATAGCTTTTTACTACCCCTCTGAGTCTTAGGGAAGGAACGTTGGGGAGTAGAAAACTTGATCTGGACCATGGGCAAGGGCTTTCCCTCCTGCTCACTGCGGGTCAATGTTTCCTTGACCGAGGCACCAAACAGAGCAGATCCATCAAATGGGGCACTGGTAAAGGACGTGTTAAAGTTATCCGCAAACCTGCAAAGGTGAAGCCAGGCATGACGCCTAATAGCAATAACTGTACCCACGGCTCATGAGGTGGCCTCGACAGCGTTCGAGATCAACCTCATCGAGGCATTAGCTAGGGAAGTGAGCATGGAGAGGTTTGGAGAAACCACCTTAAGGCTCTCCCCAAAAGGGAAGAGGAAAGTTCTGAGACCAAATCCCTTTACAGCCACATGAAGAGTGCCATGTCATTTGTAGTCCTCAGTCAGAATGGAGCTGAGGCATACACACACTTCCCAAAATGGTCAATCACCCTAGACTCCCTATTAGGGGGATGGACCATACAGCTCTGTTCCGCGAGCTCTCTCTTGGTGGCTGTGTCAACCACAATAGCATCTACAGGGACACCTTTATTCCAGAATGGCTTGTCTTTGGGGGGACTGAGGAACTTATCCGCCCTCTTGTGGACCGGTTCGACTCCGGCTCCTTCCACTCCCTGCTGGCAATGAGCTGGACTAACTCATCCGCAGGGTAAGAAACCCGTGAGGAAGATGGACCCACCCTGATTCCCTTCAGAAAAATGGATTCCTCAGAGGATGGCGTTGGGGAAGACCAACTGTCCTGCTCTTTCAGGATCTCAAGTATGTCGGCGAAGGACACTTCCTTGGATGGTAGTCAGGGGGACCCATCACCTTCCTCGAAATCCATGTATTCCGTGAGCGACTCTCGAGGGGAGTCTAAGTGCCTCCTCTTGCATGACTTCTTCCAAGGAGGCTCTTCTATTGTGGGCTCTGAGGAGGGTACCCCTATAGGGGTGATGCCCTTCTGAAGGCGGTCATGGGGGGGGGGGGCTGACCTAGACCGATGATGCAAGCTCACCACCCAAAACAGAACCAGGCAGGATTGGGTCCACAGTCAAGGAAGAGGCTGCCGACCAACCGGATACGGTCCTCTCTATCGCCTAGAAGGTGGATGGACTGGAAAAAGCTCCACCCACCTCCCCGCCGGCCAAAACCGACTGGGGGGGGACCCCAACACAGTACTGATGACCCCGGATGAGATCGGACCAAAGCTATCCAGGGCAGAGGCCCCCAAGGGAAGGGAATGGTCTGACAACTCTGGACTGGAACCCCCACTCAAGTGGGCTCGGGGATCTCTCGGGCCTGAGGCAAAGCCAACCCAGAGGGCAAGGGGGTTGAGCCAGCCAGGGACCCAGGCAGAGTGGGAGGGGGGACACTACCCAATGCTGACGGCCTCTCCTTAGGCAAACTCTGATCCCGGTGCCCTGAACTCCCAGGTGTCGGGCAAGAGGAGAGGAAATCAGAGGTGGGTGAAACGCCGCTTGGCAAGTGGCTAGGCGATGGAAGCAGGCCCAGTTCCATTTGGGCTTTGAGGAAACTCCTCATCATCTGGTCATATCAGATGGGAGCAAACTCCTATTAGACCTGGAGGAAACTGAATAATGGCCTCAATGGGTAGAGTGTCTGCGGTCCCTAGACGAGGACCTGCTACACTTCCTCGGATCTGAGAGTTTGGAGGTGGCTGGAGGATCAATAACAATTGGCTCCAAAAGAGCCGTCAGATCTGAAGGCCCAGACATACCTGAGCATAACAGGTTACCACAGACAGTTCCGACGAGGTTATTGCAGACGAAGGGGATTTTGATCCCATCGATCCGTGGACCTCCAAACCTTAGAGGAGTCAGATCTGGCTGTGGGAGCTGAGGCTTTCCGAGCCAATGACCCTGGAGCCGATGCCTCCAAGGCTGGACTGGGATCTGGGGCACATGGATCCAAGAGCCTGGACCATTTAGCAGAGGAGTCCCGAGAGGAAGAGGGCTTCCTCTTGGGATCTGACAGGGCTCTGGAGGGGGAGCCTGAGACCAAGGAACCCCCTTTAGCTAGCCCCTTGAGCAGCAGCTTATTCCTATGGTCTAGAAGAGCCCTGGGATTTAACTTGCACAGATATCACATTCAGTCTTCAAATGGGGCTCTCCTAGACAGTAGACGCACTCCACATGCGTGTTGGCAGAAGCTAGCTTCTGATCGCATGAGGAGCACCATCTAAAGCCAGAGGGTTTGTCAGCCATAACAAAACCCCCAGGGCAAAACCCTTCAAACAGTCGCGCACACCCAAAAAACACTCGCACACAAGGGGGAAAGAAGAAGAAGAGAAGGGAAAAAGGGAGGGAAAAATCCTAACGGCCAGTGAAATAACTAATGGGATGGGGGAGGAAAGCTACTGCTACTAATCCTAAAACTACTGATCACTAAAAACCCTTACTATAAGAGTGAAAAAGAGGCAGAAAGAGACAGAAGAACCCAAAAATTCACTTATCTGAAAAAATAGCGGGCTTGAGCAGCAGGGAATATATCCGTTCACTAATTGCAGCAAATCAGATCTGAGGATTATGGGTAACAGGAAGTAAGGGGGGGAGCTCGAGTTCAGGAGCTGTTGCTCACTTTGCCAGCTCGGATCCGAGGTCAGCTCCAAGACCTATCCTTGATGAATAATAACACGGATAGCATCAGATCCTCATAATTGTATAATTCTGCAAGCAAGCAATCCCAGAACAAATGAGGCATACAAAAAACATTTTGTAACCCAGCTCCACAACACAAAGTGATAATGCTCTGACTACAGCTCAGATGGCCAGAGATCAATCAGTAGCTCAGGAGCTGGGTGGGGGAGAATGAGAGAATGGCTGATGCCAACTCACTCATCCTGGGAGGAGGGAGGTGATCTGGTTCATTGCCACACAACAACATCAATTACAGAGGAAGGTGTATGGCACTGAAGCATTGGGGGGGGGGGGGCATGTTTGCACTGGTCAATCCAAGACTGTGCACTAGCCTTCGTAGATTGTGGGTGGGAACAAATATGCACACAGATGAAGATGCAGCAAGCCTTTACATCAGCTGTCAGGGTGGGATTAGGGTCCTGAGCAAAAAATACCTCAATGGCTGCCTTAAGTACAGCTACCATGGTCATTTCTCACCCAATAAGGAATGAAGTGATCAGATGATCAAGGAGTGATAATGGCTAACAGACAGTATAGGGTCAGAAAGTACACATACAGTGATATCATGAATGCTGAGCCTGAGAAGAATATGTACCAGAGGCTGGCCCATACATTACAATACAGGAAAAGGCTCCACAGCCCTAGAAGTCTGGGCAGATGTGTAAGGACACCTGGTGCTGAACCCGTACTACCAAGGGCTACTACAAAAATGACCAAATGAAAGAATATCTACCACTTTCCCTGGTGAATGCCTACAACCATTCCTAGTGCAACAAACTTCTTTTTATGAGTTACCTTTTGCAGAGAATGAACTGGAGGAAGGGGAAAAACCTGCACCTGTATTTGTAGGAAAACAGGATATGGCCTCAACATCACATCAGAAAATTTCTGAAACTACAGCTGACTTCCACCATAACCCATGCCAGTTTCAAAAAGGCCCAGTGGGAAGACAATACACTACTCACAGCAAGAGACAATACAGCAATAGTAGATTGAGAATTATGGAAACAGAACAATCCTCACTTCATAACCATACTAACAAACATATTTTTGGTAAACTTGTACTCTTTGAAGGCTGTAATGGCCGAGGCGCTAAGACAAGCAATAAATTTTATTGTGGAACTGAATCCATTGTCGTTTTTGGAATATTTTGCTGGTTCTGCTGTTGGTTGTGATTTTGGTGTTTTTTCATGGATTCAGATTCCCTACTCAACATTCCCCGGGTGTTTTCTGAGGACTTGACTGTTACCCCACTAGCTTCAAGTGCTTCAGGTACATCAGGTGCTTTGGGTATGGTGCTACAGAAAACCATGGACAATTTTGTGGTCCATGGTACTTCGGTTTCTGCTCCACATGCTGTTTCAAATGCTTTACCCGCTCCTATTCATGCTGCTGGAGTTGCCAGTGTCTCTGGAACTGCTCAGCTTTTGAATAATGGTGAGTCTACATCCTTTAATTTTGCATTGAAGTTAATGGAGGACAGAAAGCAGAGACATAATAATTCCTTTGGTGGCATTGGCGAGAATCCAAATGTTTCTTTTCCACAAGAAATACAGGACAATATTGACAGTTTTGAGAAATTAATTTTCCGTGAAACACGCTGTCATTTCAATCTCCTGGGTCTAGTGAGGTATATGGAACTGAATATCGTCCCCCCGAGGATTGAGAGCTTTCAAGAGCCCAGCTACTCTGTTTGACTCAGCGGACACCACTGATGTAGCCTTTAAGGATCGCTGGTTAGCTGCAGCACATACTTGTGCTATGGAGTGGGTAAGCATTCTGGTGGAAAAGCAGCAGTTGCTTTATTCTACATTAAAAAATGATTTAAATGTGATGCACACACAACTTCTAAATCAAGTGGGTAATTCTAAAGTTAATGATATCTTTAAAAATTTGAAGGAAAAATTGAATAAGTCTGAAAATGAGCAGGTCCACCTTAAATTACATAAAATTAAACGCGATGTACACGATTACGGAAATGGGCATGCTTTTTTGTGGAGAAATAAGCAGAATACTCGCTCTGGACAATATGGGAAAACTGCAGGTAATAAAAAACAATTATCTGTATCTTTTGCTTCTTCAGATGGGGTAGGTTATACTACAGACTCAGAGAATGATGTCCCTGATTTTCCCAAACTCCCTGCAGCACAAGAAACTGAGTCCCACCAACAGTGTTTTCGCCATAATGAAGAAGGCGCCAAAAGGGGAAACAAGAAGAAGGGAACTGGTTTCAATTCTGCAGCAAATGAAGGACAATTTAAACAGACTTACAAACGAGGTAGATGGAACTGATTGTCCCTCTTTGGGCTGTTCCTTTTCTAATAATAACATTGTTTCTAATTTTTCAGATATTTCAAATGTTGTAAATTTATCTAGATGTACCCTAACTGATGAACAGGTTTCTGTTCTCCATCTTGGTTTAAAGTTTGTACCCACTGTAGTACCTAGGTTATATTTAATTAAACAGGATGTTTTTAAATTAATTAGGAAATTACATCTTAAATGTTTTTTTGATGCACAAGGGGATACACAGTTGAGAAACAATGATCCTGAATATAGTTTGGAAACTGATAGTGAAGGTGACAGTTTCTTTTTTTGTATATCTGATGATTTGGAAGTTAATACTTCTCCAAATGCTTATTCTCTGTTAGATACTAGTGGTATTCATTTTCAAAGTACATTTATACCCCCCTATGTTATTAATACTGTCACACATTTTTCAGAAATGCTCAATTTCTCCATACAGGTACTTGTTGAGGAGCATAGCCATATTTCTTGGCAATATAACATGACTAAAAATGAATGGCTTGCTCTTAGCAATGTTGCAGACAGAAGTGATTTAATTATTAAGCCTTCGGATAAAGGTAATAAAATAGTGGTGCTTCATTATACACAATATTATAATATGTGCATGCAACATTTAAATGATAATTTAACTTATGAAACATGTGAGATTGCCACATATTTGAATGCCATAAAATATTTTTCTGTATTGATTTAAAAGGGAGTATGTTTGGGTTATTTCTCTAAAAAGGATTTAGATACAAAATTTAATTTTGATAATTGTAACTTAGCTACTTTTTACTGTCTCCCTAAGCTGCACAAAGATAATGTTAACCCCCCCCCCCCCGACACCCCATTGTTTCTGGTGTAAATTGCTTTTTGCATAATATAGGAATTTTGATACATAGTTATTTGTTACCTTATGTTGAAAGACTTGATACTCATTTGATTTTATTGACAAAATTTCAGATGTATATTGGACTCGGAATATGTTTTGGATTACTATGGATATGAGTAGTTTATATACCAACATTAGACATATTGATGGAATATGAGCCTTGCAATATTTTTTAGATGATAGCCCGAGTTCTCATTATATTATTGATTTAATTCACTTCTGTTTGCTTCATAATTACTTCAGTTTTGATGAAGTTATCTATCATCAGTTAAGAGGTACAGCTGTGGGGGGGGGGGCACCATTTGCCCCCATGTATGCAAATCTCTTTACGGCTAGGTTTGAGTTGGATTATATATATAGAAATGCATTTGTGCAACATGTTTTATTTTATTTTAGATACATTGATGATTTGATTTTTGTTTGTGATGGGGGATTAAGTGAGGTATCAAGATTTTTTTCAGAATTAAATGAGAATGTTTACAATATTAAATTTGATGGTTTACAATGTGGCACCAGAGGTTAATTTCTTGGACATTCATCTATCTGGAATGAAGGATGGCTCTATTGCAACTACAGTCCATCGAAAATTTGAGAATGGCAACCAGTACTTGTTTGGTACTAGTTGCCATCCAATTCATACTATACAATCTTTACCCTATGGGGAGATGATTAGATTGTCTAAGCTCTGTAATAATAAACTGGATTTACAAAAACAAATTAGTCAAACACTGTCTGTGTTTTTACAGAGAGGATAAAGTGAGAATTTAATTTATGGGTCTATTGATAAACTAATACAGTATAACTTGAACAAATATGACATTAATAGTAGAAACAGATTTACTAGCATTAGTAATATTAATTCTTTGGTTGAAAAAGATAATTTTTTTTTTGTGACAACTTATAACACTTTAAGCACTAGGATCTGGGAACTAATAAAGCATTATTGGAAATTCTTACATAGAGATGAACTGCTACATAGAATTGTCTCTGATTTACCCTATGCGGCTTATAAGAGAGGACAGAATCTGGAGGACAAATTGGTTAAAGCTTACTATATTGCACCAGTAGCTAGTCCCTCTACCTCATTAGTATCTTTGGGTACTATACCGTGTAACAATTGCAATATATGTTCCCTTATGAGTTTTCCTAGGATTAATGGAAAAACATTTAGACCGCATAATTATTTTACATGTGATACAGTGGGTGTAATTTATTGCCTGAGATGACCCTGCAACCTTTTCTATATTGGGGAAACTAAAAGGAAATTTAGAATTAGGTTGCAGGAACATATTAGAAATATCAAGAAGTTGAGATTAGAAAGTCCTATATCATCTCATTTTGGGGAAAAACACAATAGTGATGCTAACTTATTGCAAGCTACTATACATATTAGAGATATCAAGAAGTTGAGATTAGAAAGTCCTATAGCATCTCATTTTGGGGAAAACACAATAGTGATGCTAACTTATTACAAGCTACTATTTTGGAAGAAGTGTTTATCAGGAAAGGGGATGAAAGACTAATTAAGAATATTTTATTATATAAGGAAACTTTACTCACATTGAAATTTGATACACTGACAACAAGAGGCTTGAACAGAGAAGTTAATTGGAGAAGTTTGCTTTAAGATTTTAAAATGCATGTTTAATTGATTGATTACTTAATTGAATGATTGTTTGATGTATAAATAGGGGAATGTGTTTTTTGGTAAATTTGTACTTTTTGAAGGCTGTAATGGCCGAGGCACTAAGACAAGACAAACAATAAATGTTATTGTGGAACTGAATCCATTGTCGTTTTTGGAATATTTTGCTGGTTCTGCTGTTCTGCTGTTTTGCTGTTGGTTGTAATGTCTACCTCTTTCCCTGGTGAATGCCTATAACCATTCCTAGTGCAACAAAATTCTTTTTATGAGTTACCTTTTTCAGAGAATGAACTGGAGGAAGGGGAAAAACCTGCACCTATATTTGTAGGAAAACAGGATATGGCCTCAACATCACACCAGGAAATTTCTGAAACTACAGCCGACTTCCACTATAACCCATGCCAGTTTCAAAAAGGCCCAGTGAGAAGACAATACACTACTCACAACAAGAGACAATACAGCAATAGTAGATTGAGAATTATAGAAACAGAACAATCCCCACTTCATAACCATACTTTAAACTAAAAAAAAGGTTATGTCTTACCATAATGTTCCATCTGTGTTCTTGATCTTCATCCATTCATCATTGATGGGTTTCGGTTTTGAGCTCTTGGAACAGAGTCAGCCTTATACCAAGTTCACACCAGCCAAAACCTCTCGATCTAAGTTTTACCCATAATCTCCTTCTCCCTGTTACCTCAGATTGAGTTTGCCCTAATAAGTAAAGCAGAGACCGTCTCCGAGCACAAACCTTAATCCAAGAAATGGACGCAAATATCCCCCAGGAGCCTCTAGGAGGGGGAAGGGGGGTGGGACGTGATGAATGGATGAAGATCAACAACACAGATGGAACGTTATGGTAACACATAACTTCTTTATCCGATGTTGTTATTCTTCATTCCATTCATCACTGATGAGACACAGTCCCCAGCTATCTTACATACATGTGTGGCCCTATGGAAGCACATTCCTGAGCACCACTGAACCAAAGGACGCCCTTCCCCTGGAGACCAGATCCAACTTGTAATGAGTGATAAAGGTATGGGGGAAGCCCATGTAGCTGCTGCACTGATGTCGTCCACTGAAGTTCTGGAGTGGAATGCCACAGAAGTTGCCACTGATCTGGTGGAGTGAGCTCTGATGTTTGGAGGAACAGACTTTCTTTCTTGGTTATAAATGAAACTTATGCAGTGTCTCAGCCATTTGGATAGGGTCACTTTAGAGACTGACTTTCTCATTTTTGGACCAGAAAAGGATATAAATAACTGGTTGATTTCCAACATCCAGTAAATGTGAACAATACTCTCCCTTGTTGGAAAAATTAGGAAAAAACACAAGGAAATCAATAGCCTGATTTATACAGAACTCAGAGATTACTTTGGGCAGGAAAGAAGGACTGGTCCATAGTGATACTCTGTCTTTGTGGAAAATCATACAAGGATGCTTGGTACAAAGAGCTTGGAGCTCGGAAATGCGTCTGGCCGAAGTAATAGCCACCAGAAAAAGAGATTTCCAAGACAGAAACTCGATGTCACACGTGGTTGCTGGCTCGAAAGGAGGCTGTGTCAAAGATTGTAAGACAAGTGTGAGACTCCAGGGTTCTGTGGGCTGCTTAACTGGAGGTCTTGAATGATAGATTCCTTTCAAAAATGTTTTGCTCAGATGATGAAAGATTAAAGAGGAGTCACCAAACCAATATGAAAATTCGAAATGGCAGCTAAATGAACACGAATAGTTGATGCTGTGGCACCCTCCTCAAAGAAGTTAGACAGGTACTGGAGTACAGCAGAGATTGGCGCAGAAAAAAGATCTAGTTTTCTCTGCCTAGACCAAATCGAAAATCTTTTCCATTTGTCAGCATAAAGTTTTCTGGTGGATGGTTTATGCGAAGCCAGAATAATGCCACGTACTGGAGAGGAAAGATTACAATGCCTGGCTATCATCGGAAGTGGAGAAGCCAAGCTGTGAGCTTGAGACTGGACAATTTTGGGTGGCTCAACCCTTGAGGGTGAAAAATCAGATCCGGAATTGGATCCAAGGTCCACGGTCTGCAAAGTAGAGGAGGCCAGAAAAAGGGGAACCATACCCGTTGAAGCCAATATGGTGCTATAAGGATCATTTTGCTTTTCAGCTGAAGGGCTTTCTTCAGGACTAGAGGAATGAAAGGATAAGCATAAAGCAGTCCCATGAGCCAATCATGGATAAGAGTGTCCCTCAGGAACCCCCCTGCGGAGGAATTAGGAAAGTAGTTGCTGCATTTGTGGTTGGACGGGGAGGCAAATAGGTCGTAGCAAGACTGGCCCCAATGGCTGAAGATCTTTGCTGCTAAGTTGTAGCTGAGGGACCACTCATAAGGCAGGAGAATGCATCTGCTCAATTTGTCTGGGATCACGTTGGAGTTCCCCGGGATATGCATTGCTGTCAGAAAGCGGTTGGAAGCTATCGCCCATTGCCAAACTCTCATGGCCTACTTCAGTGTATCGGATGTAGTATATTTTATTTTGTTTCAAACTCTCATGGCCTTTCAACATAGGGGATAGGACTTGGTTCCTCCTTGTTTGTTGATGTACCAAACTATGGACATGTTGTCTGACTGGATAACAATTGCTTCCGAAGGAAGGGCAGACTGAAATGCATGCAACGGCAAAAGCACTGCCCTCAGTTCTAGAAAATTTATATGCAGATTGGCCTCTAAAGTGGACCATGTGCCTTGGACAGTCATTCCCTGAAAATGCCCCCCCACCCTATCAGGGAAGCATCCGTTGTCACAATGGTGCTGGGTTGAGGGGGATGGAGGGATCGGCTCCGAAGTTCTGTGTCTGGCTTCATCCACCAAGAAAGATCTAGTTTGCATCGATTTGCAATTCGAATCTGGAAGGACAATAGGTGATGATTCGGATACCACTGGGTTAGCAGAAGCCACTGTAAGAGTATCATGTGAAGCCTTGCTAGGGGTACTATTGATATATATGCTGCCACTGACCCTAAGCTGCAGGACCTGTCGAGCTGGAAACAAGTTGTGGCAGAGTACCACTCTGAGCTGGATCTTTAGTCTTTGAAGCCTGTGATCTGGGAGAGAGATCAAGCAAGAGCGGGTATTGAATGTCACCCCTATAAATTCCATGGTTTGGGTTGGAGTTGGAGTGGACTTTTCCCACTTTATGGAGATTCCCAGGGAATGCACCAAAGACAGTGTGTAGTGCAAAGCTGTTACCAGTAGACACTTAATGGGAGCGGTGAGGAGCCAATCGTCCAGATATGGAAACACCCAGAAGCCTTATAGTCTCAAGTGAGCTGTCACTGTTGCCATGCATTTGGTGAATACACTGAGGGCTGTAGACGGTCCAAAGAGCAGGGCACAGAATTGATAATGATTGGCTCCCAGCTGCAAGCGAAGGAACCCTCTGGAGCATTTGTCCATCTTGATGTGGTAATACACATCCTGAAGGTCTATCGAGCACATCCAATCGCCTTCCTCCAGAAAGGGGAGAATGGACTGAACCACGACCATTCAGAATTTTGTCTGGCTGATGAACTTGTTTAAAAAGCTGAGGTCCAAAACTGGTCTCCAGTCCCCTGTCTTTTTTGGCACCAAAAAGAACCTGGAGTAAAATCCTGATCTGATCTGGTCTGGTCTGGTGGGACTTTCTGGATGACTCTTTTTACGTACAGTTATTTTATTTGTAGAGCTGCTTCTTCCCTTAGACAGGGTGGAACATCTGGGATTCGTTTTGGTGGTTTTGGGTAAGAGTCGAATAGGATTTGGTAATCTCTGGAAATTATCTTCTGCACCCAAGAATCGATGGTAACTGATAGCCAGGCACTGGGATTCAGAGAAAGACGTCCCCCGACTGCTTCCAGAGGAAAGCAATCAGACCGCTCTTCAGGATCGCTGATAGGGCTGTCCAAAGAAAGAATCTTTAGAACCCTGATTACACAGACCCCCTCTGTCTCTGTAGGGGCATCTTCCAGAAGAGTTGCACCTTCTGCCTCTGGGGTGAACTTGCCACGTGTGTTATAAAAAGGACCCTGAGACTTTTTGTGCCACAATTTCCTACTTCTCTGGTTCCTGGAAAAGAGATGCTGAAAAACGGAGAAATGTACACCAACCGCAGACAGGGTCTTACCATCCTACTGACACCTGGCTAGCATGTCCTTCACTTTCGGGCCAAACAGGGAAAATGCTTCCACTGGAGTATTACGAAAGGAAGACTTAAAAAGATCCACAAAGTCACACAGGCGCATCCAGGCATGACGTCTCATAACTACGCCTGAACCTGCAGCTCTAGCAGCCCCTTTGGATGCATGTGAAATTAACCTCATGGATGAATTAGAAATAGATTCCAGGGTCGCTAGCTGCGAGGCTACCTTGTCATTAACCTGGTCAGATACCTGTCCTGATACAGTACCAGAGAGTTCGGAGATGAGGTCTCTCTGGAGTCTGGTGAAATGTGCCAGGTAGTTCAAGGACCGAATAGCAAAGGTCGATGAAGCAAATACTCACTTCCCCAGTCTGTCCACTGCTCGGGACTCCCTGTTAGGCAGGTGAACAGTATGGCTCTCCTCAGCGAGCTCTTTCTTGGTGGCTGCCGCCACCACCATAGCATCTACTGGTAAACCTTTTGACCAGTGTGGATGTTCTTCAGGAGGAGAGAGGAACTTGACTGGGCTCCTGGGGATTGCTTCAACAGCATCAGGATTCTTCCAGGTGTGCTGCACTACAAGCTGAACCAATTCGTCTGCAGGAGGGGGTCACCCAGGAGGGTAAATGGTCGAGCACGAAAAGCCTGCAGAAAAACGTATTCCTCCAAGGAAGGGTTTTTGGGCTTCCAATCACCCCTTTGCTTTGAGATCTCAAGGATGCTTCTGAAGGAGACATCTTTAGAGGCGATTGTTGGGACCATTCCCCTTCATCATAATCCGTATCCTTGGTGAGGGACTCCTCAGGGGAGTCCACGTGCTTCCTCTTGCATGATTTCTTCCTAAGAACTTCCTCAGTGGGAGCTTCTGAGGAGGACTCAGAGGAAATAGGGTCTCCTACGGCTCCTGTGCTCGATCTGGGATGGTGGCCTGTGACAGCTGCAACAAACTGGGAAGACATGGAGGTTCTGATGCCGAAGGCTTGCCCACAGAGGAAGAGCCCTCTCTATCACCTGGAAGGCAGGGCTGCCCGAAGAGGGATGGGAGCCCGGAACCGGGGTCACACCCCGCTGCATTGAGCCCGCTACCAGGAATGGAGCCTCAAACTGGATAGGTACCGACAGGGCTCCTGGGACCGTGGATGGCACCGTAGAAAGTGTTGGCGCTAAACTCGGAACCGAGGAGCCTGTTGTCCAATTAAGGCCAGAAGGTCGGCTCTGGGGCCAAAGTGAGATCCCTACTGGCACTGAAGCAGAGGGTGCCAAGGGCTTTGAAACCTGCAAGGAGGACGAAGGAGGAAAGGAAGATGGAGTCTGTGAAGCAGAAATCCTAAGTCCTAGGAGGGATTGGGTTTTTGAATCAGAAGGGATCCCCCTGGCTGTCAGCAGCTGGTCCACAAGGTGCACCACATCGAGTTCGGAGAGGCTCCTGGTGGATCTAGTGGATATCCCAGAGGGGGACTCTGGACGCTGTAAGAAGGGGACTATAAGCCTGTCCTAAGAAGGGGTCCAAAGAGAGGGAATATATCAGGTCTGTGCTTGCATGTCTAATGGCACCACCGTCTCCAGTTTTGAGACGATAGGGGCAGTAGTGTCCATCTGAGTTAGAGGAATCGTAATCGGGGTAGAGGTCAAAATTTTTGCATCAGTCACAATCAGTGCCATACGCGTCGGTGCCGACGCTACTGACATGTACGGTACCAAACCCGATGCTGTAGACGAAGGCTTCTGGTCTGGAGCAGAAAGTTTTGGTTTTGGTGGTCTTTCCTTCTCACCAGAGGGTGAGGAGGGAACATAATCTTTTTCTCTTTTCTAGGAGGGGGTGAACCCTCCGACGCGGAGAGAACCTCTGAGAAAGGCAATTTAAGAAGGCCCTTCAAAATCAGTTTAATTTTATGCTCATTCAAGGTACGTGAACTAAAACCTTGACAAAAGGAGCAAGGTGGTTGTACCGAGAGATGAGGCACTCCCAAATAAACACAATCATCATGAGAGTCACTATTCGGCATTTTCCTCCCACACTTCAGGCCTTATTTGAAGCCTTAGGTACCCTTTTTTATCAGACATGTAAACACCAACAAAAAACAATACAATACCAGCAAACCAGATTACAACCAAAAATCGACTACAGCTAGTTACAGATCACATCAGAAAATACCAACAATGGTACAGGAAGATTACCACAGTAGGTAGAGGGAAGGGAGTGTACCATGACGGTACAAACAGGGCCGGTGTTAGCATTTTGGGGGCCCCCAGCAAATGTCAAGTTGGGGGCCCCCTAGGCACTTCCAGTATAAGTATCATCCTAACAATGCCATCCATCCTAAGCAACCTTTTATTTCATGCTGCAAACTTTTAGGAGTAGTATCCACAGACAGACCTGCAGCTACAAGCTTTTACATTACAACAGGCCTATGTATCACACTATCACTATGTTGAGCTGTCTAACAAAGGGGCAGTTAGAGTTACTGGCACTTAGTTGCAACAGTGATACATTGCAACAAGTCTATGTACAGGTCTGGACTTAAAGTGAAATGATGACTGGACCTACATTTCAACCCCCCCCCCCCACACACACACCCTCCAGTCTTCACCTCTGAATCCTTCTCCTTTTGGGCTCCCCATACCATCCACGTTACTTTTTTCTTCCTTTTCTCACATTTTGCCTTACTCTAAGCTTTTACAAGAAGCCATAACTTTCTATATGCTCTGAAGTGCATTTTACACAACCTTTTCATCCAATAATAGCTTGAACAGAAATTATGATTAAGGAAAGAATTTCACTGTTGTGGTTCAGCTTTAGTTTTCCTTGCATCCTTCAACATACCGTTCCTGAACAAGACAGCCCAGTAATAACCATTTAGGAAATAACTCAAGTCAGGGCCCAAGAAGCCACAGGTTTACAGATGGTCTGGGATGCATTTTAGAGCATTTCCTCAGCATTTTACTTCAATGGTTGCCTAAATAAAAATTATGAAGAAAAAAAGAATTTCAGTCTTATTTTTTTCTTTCAAGGCATAATTTGTGCCCAAGGCTTAATTTTCAAAGCTGACAAAATTGTAGCTTACAGTAAATTAACAAGTCAGTAGTTGTGAGAATATTTAAGTCTTATCTGGAAATACTGCCTGCCTCCCTAACCCTCTAAAAAAGACAAGTCACTGCCTATGCATCCCTCTGGTGTTAGACTGGGATGAAAGCAGAGATTTAAATTGCCTTTGTCATATACTTCAAGTGACTGATGATATACATATACATAGCATGTTGTTTACCCCAGCCGTCAAAGGTAGCCACATGTATATGTGCCTAGTACGTAATTGTGAGAATGATTTCAGTAATATTCAAATTTGTTGCTCCTAGACAGTACACCTCTCTTACACAAGCTATAGTAACCTTCTTTGTACACCTCTGAGGTCTTTGAGAAACACTGCCCTCAGCTCAAACACAAGCTATAATGACTTCATGTGTGCACCTCTAAGGTTTGACTGTGATGAAAATTAAAGATGTAATATTCATACAATCTCCAGCCCCTCATAACCCATAGTAGCTTTATGTACACACACACATTTGAGCAGGGCTGGTTTTAGAATGGGTGTGGTTGTAAACAGAGGCTATTATTAGCTTTATCCTAAAAGGGTCACATCTCAGCACCATTCAGGTTAAACAGCGTATTCTGAAAATTGATACATTTTTCTCCAACAAGCAACAGCTTTGGTGAGGGCCCCCACAGAGTCAAGGATGATAAAGGGAGTCCCCATTATCCATTTAGACAGTCTGGTGAGTGGCGGGAACCAGACTCCAAAAATATCTAAGTGTCTGAATGTTCTGTGATATATGTTATGTCTTACTTTCAAAATATAATTACTTATTAAGTACATTTTTTACTGATACACAGAAGAATAATGTCTGTGTCCAGGCATTATTGGGTACATGCACAGATAAAAATTAGTGATGTTTTTTACACACACACACACACACACACACACACACACACACACACACACACACACACACACACACACACACAAGCCACAGCAGTACTAGTTATGTACTTATTTCAGCAAACAGAAATGCCTTGTGCGACACTGGTACTGCCACACCAGAATAGTCACTGCTGTTTAGCAGTCGTCAAACAGCAGAAGGGGTAAGATTTATCTCATTGAGGAGTAATGCATACTTGTCGCTGTCCCTCCTTTCACAGACCTTCCCTGATTTTGTTCATACTTTTTCTTTATCCTTCATAAAAGTCTGATTTGCTGGTAAATCATTCAGGATTACAGTCAATCAATCCAGACATCTGAGTTTTATACTTATTGTCCAAAATTGATGTTGATGCAAAATATGTTATTCTAGTAACTTTTAAGTGAATTAGAGAAATATTTAAACATATTTATGATTCTGAGCATTTATTCTATTATTTTTGGGATTGTACTGAATTCTTAAGCAAAGAAATTGAGTTATAGTATCTGGTGTTCTGGTATTAGTTATAAAACTACCTGAAAGAGAAACTATCCCTGATGATCGGAAGCATCAGTTCTTCTTAAAATCCAAAGTTTGCACTGAGGTAAGTCACTCTGGGCTGCTGATCCCTCTAGTGCTTACCTTGGTCACTCTAGGCTGCTGATCACTCTAGTGCTTATATTGTTCAGGTTCATTATCATCTTCATCCTAACAGGGTCATATCACAGCGCCGTTCATGTTAAAGAGCATAATTAGGAAATGAATGCATTTTCATTCCTCATTCTTCCCGAATCAGCATCAGCTTTGGTGGGGCCCCCACACAGACAAAATGATTAAGGGGCCCCAGCAGCCATGGTTTTGCAGGGACTAAAAGCTGGCTATGTTAGTTAGTTTTAGTGGAGAAACTGTCCAACAGCAGGGTTTAACTAAGCCAGGAGCACTATGTCAGTAGTAAAATATTTAATGGAATTCTGATGCCTGTTACTTGACAAAACACCGTTACTACAACCAGAAATATCTTTGAATTTTAAAGGAGATATAAATAAGAGTTATTACACTCATAGTTTATTAAGTATGCAAGACTGCTGTACTAGCTTTTGTTGGTTTTACAGATGTGACAAAATATCAGGATAAGATAACTTGCTGTGGTTGGGGGCCCCCAGGGAACAGGGGGCCCCCAGCGACCGCAGGGTTCGCTGGTGCCTAAAACCGGCTATGGGTACAAAGATTACCAACAGGTAGCTGACAGGAAAGTTGGAAAAGAGGATAAGAGATTTAGCGATACACAGGTACAGGAAAATATAAGCGAAGCAAAGTAGCACACTTTCCGAAAACACTTATCTATACATAAATCTTAAAACATCAGAAAATATCAAGGACTTAGCTGAGAGCTGGCTTGAATGCAGTAAATGAGATCTGAGGTAACAGGGAGAAGGGGATTATGGGTAAAACTTAGCTCAAGAATTTTTGGCTGGCTCAAGCTTGGCATAAAGCTGACTCGATTCAGAGGGCTCGGAACCGAAACCCATCAGTAATGGATGGAATGAAGATTAACAACATCAGATCAAACTGTCCTACAGAATAACCAAAGCAAACAAATACTGAGCCAGTTATTAGTTCCAATACCTTTTAGAAGACTTGTAATGAAGTTGCGACATATCTACACTTTGGCTGATCATTTAGGAATAAATAAGACCTTAGCTAGTTGTTGTGTCTTTCGGCTTTTCCAGGTTAGGGGTCGCCACAGCAGAACTCCGGTTCGCTAATGATTGGCAGTAGATTTTTACGTGCCGAGTTGTCGGCCCTGACGCATAATCTTCAAAGAAAGGTACGTCCATTCATGCATGTCTCCACACAGAAGACGCTCTAGCTGAGAATCGAACAAGACAACGTCTTACTGTGAGGCGGCAACGCTACTTTAGCTAATTTCTACTGTCCTGGCATTATGAAAGAGAGATTTTTGTCCATCTTGCCTAGAATGCCAAAATAGAGAAACCAACTTGGGGTTTAAAACCCTTTAAATACCACCATAATGTTCCATTCAAATGGAAGAGTAATAAACAATGTGTGTCCACTTGTAAAACTGAGCAAGGACAGTCACTGCATCCTGGAAAATCACTGCTTATGCAAAGTTCCCTGAAGCAGTATCCCTACAAAAGACCAATGCAAATTCCAAAGCAAAAGGATGAGTATTGCTTTTTCTAGAGTGGGAATTCCATGAGAAATTATTACTGACCAAAGCACTCCATCCATGTCCACTGTAACTTTGTTAATTTTTTTTTAAGTGACATACTTAACATTTGAGTACCAATCTGAAAGTGATGGGCTAGTTGAGTACTTTAGTAAAACATTAACATCTGCTATGAAATGAATGAGGGCATTAGTAAGAATCAGCTGTCTGTGCGGGTCTATATTAGCTTATCGAATGGACTAAATAGCAAAAGCTATTTAGTCGATCCGATACTGTTGAAATGGCAAAATAGCGAAGACACGGAACATCAAATTTTTTCCCAGGGAAAAATTCGGTGGGCGTGTTTGAGACTTTGCCATTTCCTCCACTATGGTGCGATCTCGGAGTTGGCATATTTAAGTAGGGGGTGAAGCCCCCCCACTTATGTTTTTTTTTTGCGGAGCAGATTGGAAAAGGAGAAACCAGAGAGTGACAACACAGCTGAAAGGAGTGTCACTCTTAACTCAGGAGTAAAAGCTGTTGTACTACACGTTGCAGAAAATTGTTGTGTGAAGGAATGAAAATACATGCTGGTGTTGGATGTAGAAAATTATTTTAAATGCTGATTGTTTTCTGGATCACAAAGGGGTAGGACATTGTTGTCTTCATTAAGAACTGTGAAAAAGATAAGAATGGAAGGCTGTGATTTTTTGTTTCTCCTATTTTGACAACACAAAATATTTCATTTTTAATGCCATGATGGGAATGGACTCCACTCCCAAGTCAAAGTATGATAAACATTTATGAAATTAGTACTGTTTCAGTCTTTGATGTTAGCCAGAGGTGCTCTTTGCAGCACCCACAATGTGCCCGGAATTGAATTCTGTAATTCACAGAGTTACATGTATCAGTTACATATCTAAGTATGACTGTAAATTATTTTTTATAAGATCCATTGCTCCTACTACTATTTGAACTATCTGGGTATCCTTCTTTCACATTGCCCTTGTTTCTGCCTGTAAATCCTGGTATTTTATGACTTTGTGTCTCTTTGTAAGACACTGTAATCACAGAGTGTAGCAATTTCAAAGATCAATGCTCCTTTTGTCTTCTTTTCATGGACTATTATATCTGCTTTTCTCACATTTATTTTTTGAACAGTTAGTAATGGGTGATCCATGTGATATAAACTTCATCATTTTCTGTAATGCTTTGTGGCTCATGTTTCCATTGCTTCTCAGCTACTTCATTATAATGTTTGCACAATCCCCAGTGCAAGTCTTTCCACATTATTATGCCTTTCGGTATACAGTCCTTCTGCCATTAGTGTATCATACTCAGGAACAAGATGTGTGACTGTTTCCAATTCTCACGATCAAAGGACTTTGTAAACCAACATGTACATATTCCACTCTCCTGGGCCACCAATATTAACCTTTCATCTTTTGGTTTAAATTCACTTTCCTTAACCATTACTGCCGTCCGTCCTGATCAACATGAGGTTGTTCCAAGAGTTTACTGTATTTGCAACTATATTTATGCATTTTACACATTTCTTGCCTTCTCATCTGAACCTTCATCTTGTATTCTTTCGTTTGTTTTTTGGTACATTCAGTTGCTACCAATTTTTATGTACTTCTGGTCTGATTTCCATTACCATTTGACAAAGATATATTTCTGCTAAACCAAACAGGGAAGTCATCTTAAACTTTATTCTCCTCATTTTTTAAAATTTTCACTATGTTTGGATCTTGTGAGGTCAGCAGATATGTATGCAGTTCTACAGGTGCAGATCTACACATGTAATCAACTTTGTGGAGGCACACACCTGCTTCAGAAAGGAAAATATATAAACTTGGTACACAATGATTTTTATAGATCATTTGATAAGCATGAAGCATTTTTCTTGTTCTCCTGCCCAAATGATCTAATACCTTTTTGGGCCAGACAATCACCCCAAAACTGTAAGTTAAAACAGGAAGACCAAATTGGTTTATAGCTTGGACTTTGTCAGAACTGTTTTCCGTATTAATTTTAGTCTTTTAAAATATTCCTAAGTTTTATTCACATCTGTTCATGTTTTATTGTTCATCCTTCACCAATTACCAAATAATTACAGTAGAGAGTTGATTATCTGAATGAAATGGGACCTAGGACATAAGGATAATCAAACATAAATGGACTGGATACAAAGCTTTTAAAATCTAGTTTTTTTCTGTATGCAGGGAATACACTTTTCAACCATTCAGATATTCCAGTGGACAATAAAGAATATTTTTCACACACGAGTGGGCTGCAAGCTCAAAAAACATGCAGAAGCAAATATGTATAAAGTTTACATATTTAAACTTTATGACATTTCCTACCCAAAAACTTTGGAAGGCTGCGTTCGGATAATTGACGTTTTGGATAATCGACATTTGGATAATTGACTCTGTACTGTATACAGTCCCTCTTGCTCAAGTTCCTTTCTATCACACTCCAATGTAATCAAACAGCGTAGGGTGTATCTTACATATTTGTAAGCACTCTTATCCATGACTGTGGGATGCTGTCGAATGTTTTTTTGTAGTCTATCCATGCCAAATTTAGATTCTTCCCCTTTTTACAGTTTTCCATTATGACTAACAACAAATGATCCTTTGCTCCCTATGACTTTCTTCTGTTACCCTTTTGTTCTATTGCCATGATTGCGTTTTCATCTAAATGACTATAAACTATGTTTGGCATCAATTTCAGTGTATAGTTTACACATCATTGGAAGGCAAGTTACTGGTCTATAGTTTTTAGGATAGTTTGCAGGTTCACTCTTAAGGAGGAGTATTATTTTTTATGTTATTAACCAGGCTGGTGTCTGTTTGAGGTGAGTATATAAATAATTTTTACTCATGGCTAAATCTTCATGTAAAGACATTAATACTTTTTCCCTAGAAGTAAGGTACTGCATCTGGTTCTGGGGTTTTCCATTTAGGAGCTTTTCTTAATTTTATTTCAATTTCTCTGGCCGTTACTTCATCCCATTTCATATTCTGTACATCTGAACTTCTTAATCTTTCTTTTACTTCTATACATTCAGCATTTTTTATGTTCAACAGGATCTTCATAAATATTTCTCTAAAATGTGTCTATTTCTTATTTCCTTTTGGTGATATTTCTATTCCTTTTGCCTTGTTTCCCAATTCTCTGAAAAACCTTACTGGGTCATCAATAAACTGCTTATTTAGTACTTTTCCTTTATATTTATCAGCATATGGTCTAAGTTTTTCTATCTGTGCTGATATCTTTAGTTTATTACTTGCAATAGTATATGACAGATCATGATCTATTCTAACATAACTCATTGCTTTTATCACGTCTATCTTTCGGAGTATTTTTGTTGATCTATTCCCTCTTCTATACTCTTCTAACAGGGACATTTCTTGTCTTAACTGCTTTATAGTTTTCTCTATTTGATACTTCTATGATGGCATTGGATTTCTCCCCTTCCTTTCCCTTAATGTCCTGTGTTTTTGTGGTTACGACCATCTGTTATTAATTTAGCTGCATAGTTGCTGCAAATATATCCTATTTACTTCTGTTATATTGCATGAATTTCTATGAACAGTCCTGATGGCATACTCCACTACAGAAAATTCTAGAACATCTTCCTTTGCCATATTCTCTTCAGCTTCATCCTGTGTTATTTCGTCACTCTTTCATAAGGGAACTCACTGGCCTATCACTCCAAAAATTGGCTCCAAAGTACCTTCATATGGCAACTGATCAGATGTTTCCTCCTCCACTGGTTTCTCCTTAACTTGAGGATTCATTACTCTATCATGCTCTGGTGTTATCAAAGTTAGATTTTCTACATTAAAACTTTCACTTTACAGGTAGTCCACAACCTCAGCTTATATTTAACATCTCCATTACTAATCCTCTTTACTTTCCCTCTTTATAGGTTCATAGGTAGGTAACTAGGCTATCTGCCCGAGGGCATTCATAAGCCTAGCCAGAGTGTGTCAGCTTTCGCCGCCTCAGTGATTAATTAAGTGATCCTCTGTCAAGCAGAGCCAATTAAGTGATCACAGGGGTGTATTTTCTGTTACCCATCCACTTCAAGGTTTCTCTTGAAGAGCGTTAGTGAACGGCTCTGCCTTATGTAGTTAGGAATTTTGTTCCAAAGCATGGGGAGTCTCTGTGACAGGAAGCTATCCCTCCAGCATGTTCTATATATTGTTGTGGCGAGGTTTAGCTCACTAGAGTGAGTGGCTCGCAGTGACTTGGATTTCTTTAGGTGGAGCATGTCCATCAGTTCTGAGTTGGACATGGTTTTGTAAGTCAGACAGAGATCACGTCTGAGTAAGCGATATGTCACTGAGTACAGCCGGAGTTTTTCTAGTCGGGCTGCATAGGACATATGTTTGAGGCCAGTAATCCTCTTGGTGAGGTACTTTTGTGGTCTTTCCAGCTGTTGGAAGTGTCTTGTGAGGTACATCCCAAATGGGGCATTGTACTCTATGATGGGTCTGATGAGTGACGAGTAGAGGGACACTATACCCTCTTTATTTCTAGATATGAACCCTTTAGTAATTAGATGGGCTACATAAAAGGATTTCCTAACTACTTTGGCAACATGATTGTCAAAGGAGGGATTACCATCTACCTGGGTCCCCAGATCTCTTATTACCTCTTCTGTATTAAGGGGGCCGTCACCTATGTGGTAATTAATGGGTGTGTTGTTTTTCCCAAACAGGATGACTATGCATTTTTTGGCATTTAGCTTGAGACCATGACTTTAACACCTGGTGCCCGTCTCAGTAAGGCCCTTTTGGAGAATGTCTGTGTCAGCCGGAGAGTCAATTATGGCTCCCAGTTTGCAGTCATCAGCGAACTTGGTTAGCCATAGTCCTCCTGTGTTTGCCTGTACTTCTGAGAAGTATATGCCGAACAGTAGGAGTCCCAGGACCGAGCCTTGTGGGACACCACTTGTGACTGGTTTAGAGTCGGACCTGGAGCCCGCTATTCTTACCGTGTGAGTTCTATCTGTAAGCCAGTTGGCAACCCATCTTGTGATGTAGGGGTTTATGTTCAGACTGGTGAGTTTTTCTATAATTCCCTTGGCGAGGTCAAGGTAAGCTGTGTGAACCACCTTCCCCTCATCTATGGCCTTGGTGACTGTCTCAAAGTCAACCAGGTTTAGTAGGCATGATCTGCCCTTAAAGCCGAACTGGGTCAGGTCAAGTGTTTGGAGGTTCCCAATGTCTTTGTTAATGAGCTCCATGATGATGCGCTCCATAGCCTTGCAGACCAGGCTAGTCAGGCTTATGGGGCGATAGTTCCCAGGGTCAGTTGTGGCCCCTTCTTTGTGGAGCGGAATAACCGTTGCTGTGCCATTCTATGGGCACGTAGCCAGTGGAGAGGCTGAGGGTGAACAGTATGTTTAGGTGGAGGGTTAATTCGTTCTGTAGTTTGTGCAAGACGCAGCCTGGGACACCATCTGGCCCCATTGACGCTGTACTTTTGGCTTTTGAAAGGGCTGTTTTCACCTGTGGGTCTGTGACTTCCTGGACACTACACTTTTCCGGTATTGTTGTGGGCCCTTCTGGGGGTGAGGGGGGGGGGTGAAGTTTGCACTGAATCTATCTGCCAGGACATTGGCAGTATCACTAGGTTCAGTATATTTTGTGCTATTTTGCACTAGCTCAGAGCATATCTGCGAGCTGCCACTTAGATTCTTGACATAGCTAAAGAAGGCTTTGTGGTTATCTTTCAAATCCCTGGCTATTTTTCTTTAGAAGTTAGCCTTGGATGATTTTATGAGGGACCTTAGTTCCTTACGGATACTGATCAGGGATGTCTTTCCTTCAGGGTTTCCTGAACTAATTTCCTCCTTCTATTGTCTAGCCTGTTTATGGCAGGGGTCCACCAGACTGGTTTCCTTCTCTGAGGGGAGTGAGTCTTGGTTTTGTTAGGGATGGCACGATCCATGCATCCTTGTAGGTGCTCATAGAGTGCATTTATAAAGGTTTCTGCATCTTGGACACTGTTATCCTTTAGCATGGGGGCTGTGAAACTTACCACCTCTGTCTTAAGTAAGGTGAAGTTTGCTATAGAAAAGTTTTTCACTGTGGTTTCTTTGGTTGGGGGGTGGTGGTGTTGTGTGGACATCCAGAGTGATTAGTTTATGGTCTGATCTAACCAGTGACAGGTTGACCTCCGGTGCGGAACACCTGTTGCCCATGTTGGTGAGGACCAGGTCCAATATGTTTTCACCTCTGGTAGGGGAGTTTACCAGCTGATCCAGGGCATTTGAAGTGATAAATTCTAGGAAGCGCTGGACCTGGGAGTTTGTACTCTAGTAGTTTTCTCAGTTAATGGTAGCGAAATTGAAATCGCCCAATATCAGGCTGTTCGGTAGGACCTTCATGTTTTCCAGTGTCTCCAGAAAGGCAGAGTGGTGGTCCTGGGTCATGGAGGGTGATCTGTAGCAGGCCACAATTTGCATTGCAGATTAGCCCGATGTTAGTTGCCCATAGATGATCTCAGAGGTATCATGCTGCGCCTCTAACCTGGAGGTGTAGGTATCCTTGATGAATATGGATACACCCCCTCCTTTTGTGTTTCGGTCCATGTTCTGTGGCCGAAATGTGTGGTATGAGTTGTAGCTCGGTAGTGCTGGGGTGCTCTGTGGAGCCTTGAACCAGGTTTCAGTTACTGCACAGATGTTGACATTCTCCATACTGAGGAGTGCTTCGAGTGCATGCATTTTGAGATTTAAACTCCTGGCGATGAGTAGCATAACCCTCATTTTTTTTTTATTTGTGCTGTTTACGGAGGTGGTTTTGACTTTTGAGTCTTTCCTAAAAAAGGCATTATTTCCTTATTTTTTGTACTGTAAACTTTTCCATATCTAGATGCCTTTTGCTGTATTTCTCTCAAATCTCTTTGGTGCTGCTCTTTTTGTACCGATTAGTTTTGCTTTCTTCCTTGCATAAATATTGCACCATGTTAAATCTCTTTCTTTCCCATGTCCATATTCCTTCTTCAGATGTCTGCTGCTCCTGTTTCTCCTTACTTGGGGGACTCATTGTTCCAGCTTGCTACGATATAACTTGTGGTAGACTTTCTACACTAAATCATTCATTTTGCAGATATTCCATAACTTCAGCACTGTTTTTTTTTTTTTTACTACTACATTACTAATCCTTCTATTCCACATTTCCCCTTTGTGATCTTACTTTCTGTATTGTGAAATTTTCCATATCTGGGTGTCTCTGCTTCTCTTTGAGTATCTTTGGTGCTGCTTTTTTGTATTAATTTGGGTTTCTCCTTTGCATAAATATTGCACCATATCAGATCTCTCGCTCTCTTTCCCCTATCCATATATCTTTTTTATACCTTTCAAAAATCTCTAGATTTTGGTCTTTATGTTTTTGCACTCTCTCAGTTGCTTCGTTTTCCAGGTGGCCCAAAGTTTCCCGGTCTACTTAATGGTTTGCATGAATCTGTTGTATTAATGAACACAAATTGCATTTGAAGCTTTTGACAGTTTTTCTTGTGCAAATATTTTTATTTCCTCTCTAATTTCTCTCAATATTTTGTATATCTTCTGTCCAGAAATTCTGGGCTTCCTGCATAACAATAACCATTTCTTTCTTATCCTCAGTAGCCCACTCTATCATCTTTATGGCTCTTTTTTGGACTATCACCAATTTTTGTGTACTATGCCGTGGTGGCATGGCGGTAGCGTTGTTACCTCACAGCAAGAGGTTCTCCCGTTCGATTCTCGGCGTGGCTTGGGAGTGTCTTTATGTGGAGTCTGCATGTCCTCCCCGCGGTTGGGTGGCGTTCGAAAGACATGCGTGCGTAAATGGGCATGCCTTCGTTGAAGGTTGGGCGTCGAGCTGGCACCTCAGCGTTTCGTAAAAATCTACTGCCAATCATTAGCAGACCGGAGTTCCGCTGTGGTGACCCCTTACCGGGAAAAAGCCGAAAGACAAACAACAACCAGTTTTTGTGTACTACTACTTCCTTCTCCTACAGGGTACCATCCTTCCCCTGAGCCTGGCCTAACTCCATTGTAGGAATGTTTCCGTGTCTTGAGGATTCAACACTGTCATTTTTTTCCAGTCCTGGCACCACTGTACCTACCAGGATTGGGAACTTTTTTTATCCTGAGACTTGGGCACCCAGCTGTCTTTTTTATTTTTTTAACCTGCCTCTGTCCATGACATCTGCTATACATCAGTGGCATCTGGGTGAGATTTTATAAAAAACAGGGTCCACCTCATGAAGATACTCACCAAGACTACAGGATGAATTCAATTCCAGCAATACTACTCTCCTTTGCTTGCTGATTTTTATCATCTCTCCATTTGGATCCCTAGTCTCTCCATTTACTATTTCTCCAAATCTTTTTGGTTTTTAATACCATGATGGGGATGGACCCCATTCCTAAGTCAAAGTATGATTAAAGTTCATGAAATTAGTATTTCAACCTTTGATGTCAGCCAGAAGTGCTCTCCGCACACCTGCAATGTGCCCAGTAATGACTTCTCCTCCAATTCATACAGAGTTACATGCAATGGTAACATATCTAAATACGATTGTAGATTCTTTTTATAAGACCTGTTGCTCCAAACATTATTGGAACTGAGTATCTTTCTTCCACATTGCTCTTGTTTCCTCCATTTACTCGTCTTAATTTCTCGAAATCTTTTGGGTTTCTAATACCATGACAGGAATGGACCCCATTCCTAAGTCCAAGTATGATTAAAGTTCATGAAATTAGTACTGTTTCAATCTTTCATGTCAGCCAAAAGTCATCTTCGCAGCACCCGCAATGTGCCCAGTAATGACTCCTTCTGCGATTCGTATGGGTTTACATGGATTGGTAACATATCTAAATCTGATTGTAAATTCTTTTTTATAAGACCCATTGCTCCTTCTACTACTGGAACTGTCTGGGTATGTCACTGGGTGTGGCGATTTCAATGATCAATGCTACTTTTGTCTTCTTGTCTTGGACCACTATATCAGGTTTTCTAGCATCTGTCATTTGAACTGCTGGTAATGGGTGATCCCATGTGATACAAACTTCACCATTTTCTATGATGCTTTGTGGCTCATGTTTCCACTGTTTTTCAGCCACTTTGATACCATAATGTTTGCACAACCCCCAGTGCAACAGTCTCGCCACATTATTATACCTTTCAGTGTACAGTCCCTCTACCATTAGTGTGTCGCAACCAGTAACAAGGTGTGTGACAGTTTCCAATTCAGTTTTGTCTGTTTCTCTCACATGTTCAATGGACTTTGTAAACCAGCATTTATGTAGCCCACTGTCTTGGGCTGCCAATATTAACCTTTCATTTCTTGGTTTGAATTCACCACTCCTTAACCATTCCTGCGTTCGTTGTTGAACATGAGGCACTTCCAGAAGTTTTCTATATTTGCAACTATGTTTATTTTTTTCCACATTTCTTGCCTTCTCATCTGGTCATTCACCTTATATTATTTCTTTTTTTATTTTTTGGCACATTCAGTTCTGCCTGATTTTTATCTACTTCTGGTTTGATTTCCGTTCCTGCTTGATGTCGATATGCTTCTGATAGATTAAGCAGAGAAGTCGTCTTAGATTTATTCTCCTCATGTTTCAAAACTTTCACTACATTTGGATCTTGTGAGGTCAGCAGATATGTGTTGAGTCCCATGACTGCAGATCTATACATGTAATCGATTTCAAGGAGGCCCATCCTTCCTTCGGAATGGGGAATATATAATCTTGGTATACATTGATTTTTTTTTATAAATCATTTGTTGAGCATGAAGCATCCTTCTTGTTTTAATATTTAATCTAAACAACACTTTTTGGGGCCAGTCAGTCACTCTAAAACTGTACGTTAGGACAGGAAGAGCAAATTGATTTATAGCTTGGATCTTGTTCCTAGATGTCAATGCTGTTCTCAGGATTAATTTAAGTCTTCTAAAGTATTCCTTACTGAGTTTTATTCACATTTGTTCATGTTTTATTGCTGATCCTTCATCAATTCCCCAAGTATTTATACACTCCCTCTTGCTCAAGTTCTTTTATATCACATTCCTGTCCCAAACCGATGTTTTCCTGGTACTGCAGTTTTCCTGCTTTAAAGATGGCTTTTGCACATTTATCAAGACCAAATGACATTCTAATATCATCTGAAAAAGTTTTGACAACCTGCAGCTGTGCTTTCTTTTCCTCATCTGATGAGCTATACAGTTTTAAATCATCGACAAAGAGAAGATGAGAAGTCATTAGACTTTGTTGCTTTCTAGGAGCCAAACTGTAGCCATGGCCTAAGCTGTCAAGTAAACAGCTTAATGAATTAATGGCAAGGCAGAATAGCAACGGCGACAGGGAGTCACCCTGGAATATCCCCCTTTGAATTTTTATCCATGGGATAATAATCTTTCCTTTATCATGGCTTAATTGTAAAGTTGTCTGACATTTTTTCATGGTTACTGTAATGTAGTCAATCAGTGTAGGGTGTATCTTGTACATTTTTAAGCACTCTTATCCATATCCATGAATGTGGGATACTATCAAATGCTTTTTTGTAGTCAATCCATGCCATACTTAGATTATTCCACTTTTTACAGTTCTCCACTATAACTTTATTTAACAACAAATGATACTTTGTTCCATATGACTTTCTTTTATTGCTCTTTTGTTCTACTGCCATAATTGAGTTTTCTTCTAAATGACATATAAACTCTTAGTCGGTTCCTGTATATAGTTTATATGTCGTCGAAAGGCAAGTTATTGGTTTGTAATTTTTAGGGTAGCTTGCAGGTTCACTCAAGTAAGAGCACTGTTTTGCTTGTTGTTAGCTTGTGTGGTGTCTGTTCGGGGTGTACATATAAATAGTTCTTACTCATGGCTAAATCCTCGTGCAAAGATGTTAATACTTTTAACCAAAAGTTAAGTACTGCATCTGGGCCTGGGGTTTTCCAGTTAGAGGCTTTTCTTAACTTTGTTTCACTCTCTCTGGCTGTTATTTCATCCCATTTCATATCCTGTATCTTTAAACTTCTTACTGTTTCTTTTACTTTTTCTATCCATTTAGCATCTTTGTTATGTTCCACAGGATCTTCATAGATACTTCTCTAAAATGTATCTACTTCCTCATTTTTGGCTGTCTTTCAATTCCTTTTACCTTGTTTCCCAATTCTCTATAAAACTTTTTTGGGTATCAATAAATTACTTATTTTGTACTTTTCCCTTATATTTATCTGTGTATCTTCTAAGTTTTTCTACCTGTGCTGAAATTTTTAGTTTATTTGTGATAGTGCATGATAGATCCTGGTCTGTTCTAATACTATACATTGCTTTAGTCACATCTTTCTTAGTATTTTTGTTGATCTATTCCCTCTTCTATAATCTTCTAACAGTGACACTTCTAGTCTTAATTGCTTTATAGTTTTCTCTGTTCGATACTTCCATGATGGTATTTGATTTCTCCCCTTTCTCTCCCTCACTACCCCATGTTCTTGTGGTAGAACTTTATCAGTTATTAATTTAGCTGCACAGTAACATATCCTGTTTACTTCTGTTATATCACATGGATCTCTATGGACAGTCCTAATTACTACATTCATTTGTTTTACCAAACTTCTTACTTTTTGGGTTTTGCAGCCTATTTCTCTCATTGATCTTAACATATCTAGCCATATCCATTAAATCAAGCAACTCTCCTCTTAACTCATTTACTTCCATACTGAGGGCACATCCCTTGTTTTCCATTTCCTGCGGGCATTCCATAGAAAGTTCTATAGCATCTTCCAGTAGCACATTCTCTTCAATTTCATCTTGTGTCATCTGTTGCTCTGTCATATGGGAACTCACTGGTCTATCACTCAACATTGACTGCATTTACTCCTGTGTAAATAAACCTATTATACCTGAAGAAAAGCTTAACACTATTTGCTGATCTGTACTATGCCGTTGTACATACAAGTGTGTGTGTGTGTGTGTGTGTGTGTGTGTGTGTGTGTGTGTGTGTGCGCGTGCATTTATTTATATGTATATACATATGTCAGTGGCGCAAAATGTAGCACACTCACCTTTAGTGCAGAAGACTGTGGGTTCAATTCCAACACCAGGTAGACTTACTGCTGACACTGCAGTGCAACCTAAGAGGAATGCTGCACTTTCATGTGTGCTGTCCTTTGGATGAAATGTTAAACTGAGGTCCCATTGATGGTAGCTCAGGCTAATGTAAAAGATCCCCTACTCTTTTCAATAGGTACCCTGGGACGTTCCTTGATGCTCTGGCCAAATTTCCCCATGTAGTATAAATACCACTGAAATCAGGATACTAGCCTAGTTGGACTAACCCAGTTATCAAAGGATAAAAACACACACACACATATGCACACAAATGCACACATGTATATTTATTTGCATGTGAGCATTACAAGCACTAGAGTCCCAAGCACCTTAAGACTAGTATCTGGTAGCCAGGGACCTGAGCATGTTGTAGCATAGGGAGGCTGCCCTAAAGCTTGAACTGGAAGAGTAGTCTGAGCAAGCAGCTGCTGCAGCTTACTAGAACACACTATTTGAGTTTGAGTGAGATAAGTGCATCGGCTATAGTGAGGGAGTGGGAAGGGGTGGGAATGTGGTTTAGGGCACTAGACAGTAAGGGCGTTTTAAGTTTAGGGAACAAAAAAGGAGTTCTAGGGTTAGGGAGTGGTAAAGGGGTTTTAGGTTTAGGAAGAATTAATGGAATATTCGGGTTAGGGAATGGGAAAGGAGTTTTAGGGTTAAGGTTAGGTTTTGATAGGTCTTTAAAGTGTTATAGGACAGGCTGTTGGAAGGACTAAGTAGTTACAAGAGATTGAGTTAGTGAAAGGCTGAGCACTGGCCTATTACAGCAAGTGGCAACAAGCAAGCATGTTTCAAGTTACTAGCATGCAAGCACCTGTAGTAGACATATTTGTGTGTATATACATGCACATTAAAGTTTGGTAAGCAGAATCATTCCTCACCTAATTATAATTCATATGACATCTCTGTAGAAAAAGGAAAGCAATGCATACACAAATCGTTCTGCACATTCAAAGGAAGTAGATACAAATTCTTGACAGACTACAAATAAATATTAGGAGGTACTAATTTGAGGCCTATATTATATTATCGAAGAGGCATTACAGCGAAGGCATCAATCGATGCTTAAAGAGTGAACCACGAATTACAGGAATGGCCGAATCAGCGATTTTTTTCCTAGGGAAAAAAAAATCGCTTGGCCATCAGCATAAATTTGCCCCTTTCACACTGTACTGCAATCTCAGAGTTGATATATTTAGTTAGGGGTGTGGGGGCGAAGCCCTGAACTTTGAGTTGTTTTTAGTGATATTTCATTCCTGGCCGGATAGGTGATTTTTTTTTTTCCCCTAGGAAAAAAAATCGATGATTCTGCTCTTCACATAATTCACAGTTTCACTCTAAGTGTCGATGAAGAGGCATTTGCTGTAATGCCTCTCCGATAATATAATATAGAACCCTAATTTTACTTGCAGGTGGCTGTCCAAACAAATTTTCCAACACAGTCAGCATGTCCATTTTACACAGACCTGGGCCAATTCCAACTTATAAATAAAGTGAAATCCTGTGAAACTAGTGCAAATATAGTGAATACTTTCTCTGTTTCTCCACTAGTTATTTTTGGGGAGAGACTTCTTAATGATCAAAGGTTCTTAATAATCTCAAAAAATAGCAGCTATATAGCATGACTACAAAACTCACTGAACAACTTAGAATACAAAATTAAAAAAAAATGAGAAATGAAACATTTGTAATCATAAATTCATGGCACACCTGTGTATATATGTTGGCGACATCTGTAGCTCTGTCATATAATCTATTCACAGTTTTTGTAAACAATTTTATAACAATGTGTAGTGTGCTGTTTGTTCAGTTTTCAAATCTGTTTTTCTATGGTTGCCTGTTTAAGGATATACACTCGACATAACTGCACAGCAGCTGCAGTCATAGATGCACAATGATAACTGTCTTAGTACTGCAGAATACAGTATGTTAACATTTAACATTGTGTATTCTGTTAATGTATTCTTTAACATTTAATATTTAATGTTCTTGTATCCTGTTAATGTATCTATTAACATTTAACATTTAATGTTCCTGTACTAACCCCTCATGAGTGCTTTGACACATCACAGTATACCCAAAACATACCAAACGTCTCCCCCGGTGTTTAATCCTTTGTTCCTACCGACCTGTCTTAACCTTATATCTTGACATAAGTAATACCTACAAATAGTACTAGCTATGTTCAAAGCCTATGTTTTGTTATCAAGATGTAACAAATTTGTATGTTCTTATGTATACTACATTTTGTTTACTGTTATGTTTGCATGAAAATTTACTGTTACTCATGGAGCTTTTCTCCCTGGGCATCCGCTGAAAAAGGACCTGTGTCCAGTCAGACTTTCCCAGTAAACAAATGTTAAATAAATAAACACATTTCAAACATGTTCAAAAACTGGGCCCCCATGGTGTAGAGGGATAATGCTCTAACTATGGCCCAGGCAACACGCTTCAGATCTGTAGCATGGGTGTCTGAGGGACTGGCAGGGAGAAGGATGAACCAGAGTAGCCAAAGCCAGCTCATTTATCATGGAGCAGAATGCTGCTACGCATAAAGCACTAACAATACTTAGTGGTGGAAGGGTGCATCACTTACCTGCAGGGGCCATGTTGACTCACCCTCTTTTGGGGGTAGGAACCTCCCAGCTGAGCTGAAGTAATGCGAGCCATGTGTTGCAACATGTACTCCTCTCCCCATTCAAGCAGCAACAGGAAGTCTGTGGACAGCCAGGAAGGTCTCTCAGCTGGCCCACTCCCTACAAGTCAGCTCTCATTCCTGAGACAAGGAATGGGCCTGTAGGGCTTCCTAAAAAGGAACAACTGGTTTGTTGGGCGCTCATCTAGCGCAAAGAAACTCAACCCCTGCCTTGTGGAATGAACAGGTCAATTCTGTAGAGGTAGTGGAGTCACCAAATAGGTCTCATGGAGGCTGGGAGAACAGGTTTAACATCTTCTTGATCTACCGGTTTATAAAAATAAAAATGTCACTAAACCAAGCACTGACACAAATAGCTATCATCCACTGTAAAAATCAAGATAAGTTTGCTTGAAAATGTGACTTAATAACGTTGCTGATATCCAGATGACATCATAAATGAAGAGGTAACAAGTCATGGGAAAACTATTAGAAATGTTGTTTTATTTAATATCCTGACCTTTATCTTATTCAAATCAACCCAACAAATGAGACAAGCAAGCAAACAGTACAGAAAGTGATTTTTTTCAAAAATTTTTTTTTTCAGAAATGTAACAGAAATGCTTCTAGATCCACTCGGTATTATAACTGAAATGCATTATATTACTTAACCATAGTGCACTAATGAAATGGTTCAGAATACAATTAAAGAAAATTAAAACATTACTTTATACAATCATAATTACTTAGGAATTAGTAGACTACACAGCATGTCCCCACACTACTGTGTGTGTGTGTGTGTGTGTGTGTGTGTGTGTGTGTGTGTGTGTATGTATGTATATATATATATATATATATATATATATATATATATATGTGTGTGTGTGTGTGTGTATATATATATATATATATATATATATACATATATACATATATATATATATATATATATATATATATATATATATATATATAGATATATATATATACACATATATATATATATATATATATATATATATATATATATATATATATATATATATATATATATATATACATATATATATATATATACATATATATATATATATACCACGCTCCACAACGTCCAGCACCAACCAGCATATAAACACCCAAATGAGTTTAAAACCATGTTCAACAAAAAGAACGCCATACAGGAACAAGGTTGTTAGCTGCCATATGTTTAATGTCTGGCTCACAATGAAACGTACACAATACACAAACCTAGGTTTCGCCCCCTGGCATAATCAGTGTGCATTGCAAGTAGGGAACAGTGACATATTTATACCCCTTTCAATCAGCATTAATTTAAAGATACCATTTTCCTTAACAAAAACAGTTAAGATATTTTTAAACACAAAAGTCACCAAACCACATACTACACTAAAAACTGTGAGTACCATAATGCAGACGACTGCCTAGACACATTGTTATTTCAACTAGCTCACAGGCACACAAATATTATGCCATAGATGGCCTTGCCAATGGTCATTTAGACCTGGTTAAAATAGTGCTCCTAAATGCAAAATACATTTCCTTTCCTTTTCAGTTAGTATCCTATGTTTACTAACCAACGTTAAATTTTCCCCTACTACCTGATTGATACCTAGAAAAATAAAGTGTGCTCCTATATGCATTTGAGTGTGTTTGTACAGGGCAATTTTACAAATGATATCGCTTATAATGCTATTCTCTGTCAAAAAGACAGAGAGGTCTGCCCCACATAAAAAGCCCCACATTGGCACACCGCCATATAAACCACCCATTCGCTGCTGCATGTGATCAAATATCTAATATCATATACACCTTGGGTGTATTTATAGATGTAAATGACTTGGTTTTAGAGACAACCTTGCAGTGAACACAATGTCCACAATATGTACAGCCCATTAATTTACTGGCTTGGTAGTTTCTAACTTTATTGTGACTCTTCTTAAAATTAGCTAAACTTTCACCTATGGTCTTCCCTCTCCTATAACCAAAGGAACACTGTGAGTTTATTAATGTATCCAAAAACCTATGTGCCACTGTCGTTGTATTATGTCTTTTATTTTGAAACTATTACTTCCAAACTTAGTCATGAACCTGATGACTTGTTTTCCTTCAACCTGTGGCCTTTCGACCCCCTCTAATAATTGCTCTCTAGTACTGGAGTCCACCATATTAAGGGCTCTATCAACTTTTCTAGCTTTATAGCCCTTGTCAAAAATCTAGACCTCATCTGTTCTGCCTGTGCCTGAAAATCATCAGATTGACGGCATACATGCTTAAGTCTTTTGAAATGGGCTTGGGGAATATTATTAATAATGTGCTGTGGATGGTTGCTATATGCCCTCAACAATGGTTTCTTGGTAAATGGCTTCCTACCACACCATCATTAGCCTTGGTAACCATAACATCTAGAAATTCAATTCTTTTCCCTTCCAATTTGCCACTAAAGAAAATACCATATTGATTTTCATTAAAAAAATTGATAAACTGTCGCCACCTATCCACAGTACCCTGCCATATTACCGAGCAGTCGTCCAGATACCTTCTCCACATCAATAATTCTGATGTAAATTCCTTCTGTTGATAAATCATTTGTACCTCCATAAACCCCATGAACAGGTCCGCATATATGGGAGCAAAAGTTGCTCCCATGGCTGTACCCTTAATCTGCAGGTACCATTCCGACCCATATCTAAAGAAATTATGTTCTAACACCAAACCCAAAAGTTTTAGTAAAAATTCCTGTTCTTCAACTGGGTAATAATCCGAAACATGAAACCAGTATTGTATGGCGGCTATTCCTCCTTGATGAAGAATACTCGTGTATAAAGCATGTACATCTAGTGTGCCCATATAAGCATGAGTAGGAATGTAAAGATCATCCATTAGCTGTAAAAACTAGTTTGTATCCTTAATCCTAGCCGACACATAAGTTAATAATGGATTCAGTTTTAACTCCAGATACACTGATAGAGGTTCTATCAAGGACCCTCTGCCAGCTACAGTGGATATAAAAAGTTCACACACCCCTGTTAAAATTCCAGGTTGTTGTAATATAAAAAATGAGACCACAATAAATCATTTCAAAACTTTTCCCACCTTTAATGTGACCTATAACCTGTACAATTCAACTGAAAAACAAATAAATCTGTTAGGGGAATAAATATAAAAAAATAATCAAAAAATACAATAAGCTGGTTGCATAAGTGTGCACACCTTTAAACTAATACTTTGTTGAAACACCTTTTGATTTAATGACAGCATTCAGTCTTCTTGGGTATGAGTCGATCAGCATAGCACATCTCGACTTGGCAATATTTGCCCACTCTTCCCTGCAAAAGCGTTCCAAATCTGTCAGATTGTGAGGGCAACTTTTGTGCGCAGCCCTCTTCAGGTCACCCCACAGATTTTCTATTGGATTTAGGTCTGGGCTCTGACTGGGCCATTCCAAAACTTTCATTTTCTTCTGGTGAAGCCATTCTTTTGCTGATCTGGATGTATGCTTGGGGTCATTGTTGCACCGAAAGGTGAAATTTCTCTTCGTCAGCTTTCTAGCAGACACCTGAAGATTTGGGGCCAAAAGTGACTGGTATTTGGAACTGTTCCTAATTCAATTCACCTTGATTAAAGCCCCAGTTCCAGCTGAAGAAAAGCAACCCAAAGCATGATACTGCCACCACCATGCTTCATCATGGGGATGGTGTTCTTTTGGTGATCCGAAGCGTTGTTTTTTGTGCCAAACATACCTTTTGGAATTGTGGCCAAAATGTTCAGCCTTGGTCTCATCAGACCGTAACACATTTTCCCACATGCTTTTGGGGGAATTGATCTATTGTTTTGCAAATTTTAGCCGGGCCTGAATGTTTTTCTGTGTAAGAAAAGGCTTCTGTCTTGCAACCCTACCCCACAGCCCAGACAAATGGAGAATACGGGAGATTGTTGTCACATGCAGTACACAACCAGTACTTGCCAGAAATTCCTGCAGCTCCTTCTGTGTTGCTGTAGGTCTCTTGGCAGCCTCCCTGACCAGTTTTTATTTTGCCTTTTCATCAATTTTGGAGGAACGTCCAGTTCTTTGCAACATCAATGTTGTCCCATATATTCTCCACTTTTTGATGACTGTCTTCACTGTGTTCCACGGTACATTCAATGATGCGGAAATTTTTTTTTGTACCCTTCTCCTGACTGATACCTTTCAACAATGAGATCCCTTTGACGCTTTGTGAGCTCTCTGCGAACCACGGCTTTTGCTGTAGCAGGCAACCGAGTAAATGTCAGGAAAATCCTACTAGACAGCTGACCTTTATTTGGGGTTAATCAGAGTCTCTTTAATTGATGGCAGGTGTATACCCAAGAAGACTGAATGCTGTTAATTAAATCAAAAGGTGCTTCAACAAAGTATTAGTTTAAGAGTGTGCACACTTAAGCAAACAGCTTATTGTATGTTTTTTATTTTTTTGTATTTTTCCCCTAACAGATTTGTTTTTCAATTGAATTGTACAGGTTATAGGTCACATTAAAGGTGGGAAAAGTTTTGAAATGATTTATTGTGGTCTCATTTTTTTTTATATCACAAAAACCTGGCATTTTAACAGAGCGTGGCAACTTTTATATCCACTGTATATACACACACACACACACACACACACACACACACACACACACATGAAAACATACATATATGTATGCACTGAACTGCAGTCTCTATTTCATACACTGATTAGCAGATTACAATCTGAAGCTTGTGATATTAAGAATTACCATACCTCTCTGGATGTCCCTCTGCTACAAGGGCACGGCTAGTCTTGGACAACTGATGTACTGTTTCTGCATAATCTTCAACTGCCTGCTCCAGGATCTGATGTTTCTTCAGCATAGTTACTGCGCTTTGCTCATCCTACAAAAGAGTACAATACCAAGTTAAACCAACTTCTTTCATACAGGTCAGGTTACTCATCAAAACATCAGTGACAAGATGCAACCTTCATTTCTCAGAGAAACTCAACACCAGTTTTTACACATTAACAAGAAAATGTGTGAAAGTGCTTGTTAGTTTAACCACTATTCTTCAAGGTCACATCACAGTTTACCTCTTTTATACAGTAAATAGTCTCCACACAAAGAATGCAAAAACCTGAGACTTTGCAGAACAGAAAAAAGAGAAAAATACCAAAAAAGATGCATTTCAAAATTACCTGAATGAAGTCAGTGGTGTCCAAGATATAAGGGATGTTGCTACCTCACGGTTAAAATGATTGGCATGGAAATTGGAATAGTTTAATATATTTCTTGTTTTCCTGTAAACTAAACTCAGGTCTACATATCTACCAAATCCCCCACTTTAGAAGCGGAAGTAACACCCGATTCACTGGGTAAGAAGGAAGCAAAAACGACTGTGAACCATACATGGATATTTAGTGCAATATAGACATGAATTCCACTTCCTGTGGATATTTCCTTGGTGTGTATTAGAAGTGAGAACTAACAAGCACAGTCAGTCAGTTACACGATCAACAAAAACAATAATTCAAAGTCATATGTTGAATGGTGTTAAGTACTATACTTCACAAACAAGAAAATCAGCTATAAAGCAAAAGTATGATGACCAGAGACATGAAAGACTAAAGTAACAGACCAGCTCAGATATCAGTGAAATACAAACCTTGTAAGTTATCCCTAGCAAATGTAAGGAAACTCCAAGACAGGACACTGTGTTATTAATCATGCAGTACTTACACTACAAATAAACAAATAAAAATCAAGGTCCTCAATCTACAAAAACAGTCCAGCAACAACGTAACTTCACAGGTCTAGGGTCTCAGACTACAAAGACATACTAGATTGCCTAAAAATGGTCTGTGAGATGCTGCAAAAGATGGAATTTACTATTTACTGTTTAATCTGGAATTAGATAAGAATGTCATGACCATACACGATAAATTAATTTTGAAAAAACTTTACTACTGAAGCTAATTGTGCAAAGTGTAATACTACTCTACTTGTTAATCTACATGGCATAGTAAACTACAAAAAAAATCACTACAACAAACTTTGGCTGGGCTAGAACCCAATAACCTGCAACTTTAGGCTGGGTACTGCATTTACACAATAGCACGGCCACCACCTGCTTATAATACAACTATATACCATATTAACATCATAAAAATGATAAGGCATGTATCATCCGAGCTGCTTTGTCTATCTAATCTCTTACTGTACGCTCAGCAGTTAAACATAGCACATAACCCATACAGTTCAAAGACCTTATCAGTTCAACATTTCACCCCTTCTGCCATAAAGATCTACGTTAATCCTGATGCCAAGCATTGTAATTGTCTCTTACTGTAAGCATAAACAAAATGACTACAACTACTGTGAATGTCACTTACTTCATGCACAGCAATTAACATAGTTTATATCTCGGTCACTAAATTGTTCTAAGGCCTTATCACTTAAAATTTTCATACCCTTCTGCCAAGAAAAACCCATTTTATCTGCCAAAATGAAAACTGATTACAACTACTGCAACCAGCATTCATGACTAAAATCCAAAATATCCAGTCTAATACCTCAACATATACAGACACGATTCATAGGTACTTACTAGGCTGAGGATCTCAAGATGCCTAGCTTTGCATTCCCACAATAATTATCATCCCTTATAGCTAGCAATACAAATATCGAAACGTGGGCTGAACAGGTATATCGTGTGGCAATTAATTGCATTATCAGTGGTGCTAAACTGGGGTGGAGGGGGTGAATTTGGGTTTACCCATTCATTTGTCCAAATTACATTTGAATAAAGGAAGTACTCTCCTTAATATGGAGAAGACGATGGCTCCACAGGAGTGGTATTCTCTAGATACATATCTATCCCTCCTGCAAGTTCTAATCATTTAACAAAAAATAGATTTAGGTCTCTTGAGCAGGTGTTTATGATATCACTGGCTTTGTGAATGTGTAATAGTTTTTGACAGAATAGGGTCTGTTGAGACTCTATACGTGAGGCAGAGGTTGCCTTTCAGTAGTCTATATGATAATGAGAAAAGAGAGAAGGATTTGAGATGGTCTGGACATGGTAAGGCCTTGCGGTGCCTAATAATAGGGGCTGCCAAAAAAACATTACTAGAAATGAAATCATAATCTAAACCAATTAAATATAACAAAGGAGGATAGATTTTTGAAGAAATGTATGAAAATATTTGGCATGGAAGACATTAATTTACATATTATTCTTCAAAATATAAAAACTGGGCTAGGCTAGACAGAATTTACATTTCGCAGGAACATGTGCATTTAACTGAAGGTCTTGATACCCACCAATAACTATTTCAGATCAAGCACCAATAATAGTTAAAATAAAAACACAGGGTAATGAAATAAAAATGAGGCATTAGCGCTTTTCCACCTATCTGTTGAGAGGAATTTTAGGAATGGGTAGTGGAGATTATTCAGGACCTGTTAAGACAGGATAGAAATTTCTTCTGAAAATACAGCTAGGGAGTGGGATAAAATTAAGGTGGAGTTTAAAAACAGGGTGGAAATAAAAGAAAGAGAGCTATGGTTAAGAAGTAACATATTTAGAGGGACTGACAAATGTTAAAGTATTACAGAATATGGGAGATCACACAGAATAAGAGGAGCATCTACTGCAGAATGCTAGGCAGAAAATAAGGGATCACCTCAGTAATATGCACAACCTTAGAAAGACTGCTGTTAAGCAACTGTTTTTTAACAATAACCCAAGAGCACAAAAACTTTTAGCACAACAACTCAGGCAATAGGAAGTAGAAAGGACTGTTGCCAGACTCAGCGAGCCTATAACAAAGAAGGTAACAACAGATCTTGAAGAGGTATTAGAAATATTTCAGAAATTCTAACAGTCTATAAATCAAAGAAATATGGTATTAGAAATATTTCAGAAATTCTATGCGAGTCTATAAATCAGAAACATATGCAAATAATGAAAAGATACAAATGGAACTGTTTATGAAAGAATTAAATATGGCAAGGTTAGAGGTAGATGAGGCTCAATTTCTAACAGGACAGGAGGAGATGAGATAAGAATTGTGATGTATAATCAATCTACAGGAAAGTCCCTAGGAATAGATGGTATTCCTGTGGAGGTTTGGAAGCTTGGACGAGAAAAACTGATAAAGATATGGAAGGTTTTGTTTAACAGTATCTTAAGAGGAGGGGAAGTACCATCGTCCAGGAAGAAAGCAGTGGTAGCTGTAATACCTATAGAGGGTAAAGATCCATTATGAACCAGCTTCATACAGGCCCATTTCAAAATTAAACCATGATTATAAACTATTCATGCCTATAACGACTAAAAGAATGGCAAAAGTCATGCCAAAATTGACAGATATGGATCAATGTGGTTTTGTGGACGGGAGGCAACCATTTGACATTAACAGAATATTGACGATCCAGAGGGAAGCAGAATGTAAGAAAATATCACTGTTGCTGGTGGGTCTTGATGGAGAGAAAGCATTTGACAGAGTAAGCTGGGACATTATGAGACCAAGGCAATGGAAGCATTTGCATTTCCTGAAAAAATATAATGTTGATTAGGAGAATATATGAGGATCGGAGGTGAAAATCAAAGTGGGTAGAGTCTTCTCTGATAATTTCTGCTTGAGCAGAGGAACCAGACAGGGGTGTCCTCCTTCCCCTTTATTATTTGCATTATATTTAGAGCCACTGCAAAGAAAACTAGGGACTCAGAAATTCAAGGATATAATTGGTATGGTAGTAAAGAAAAGCTGGCTTTACTTGCAGATGATATTATTTTGTACCTGACAAAACCAGAAAAGAAATTTACAGTGTTGTGGAACATTTTGAGACAGATTCAGATCTTTTCAGGATACAAAATTAATGAAGCTAAAACAAAGGCAATTGCGGGAAATTATGTACTCACACATGAACTGATTCAGGAATATCCATATTTATGGGGACATAATAAAATGAAATATTTAGGAGTATGGCTTAAAAGGATTCTAGTATGGCAGCTAAGGCTATGTGGGCACAGACTAAACAAAGACAATACAAAAACTGAGAAAATGGAAGCTTTGCTATATGGATATGGATAGTAAGATACAAGCAGTTAAAATGTTTCTGTCCCTTTAGTCTTACAAACAGGTCAGGCATATTTTTATCAACCAGAGGAGAAATTATGGGTAGTAATTAATAAACAGCTGAAGGACTTTATCTGGGGAGGGGAAGACAGCAAGAGTCAAGTGGGATAAGATGATTTTTCCAGTAGAACAGGGCAGACTGGGATTACCCAATTTGAAGGCATATTTTCTGAGCTACACAGTTAAGATTACTATACATAGCACAAGCAGAAAACTAAAATTCAAAGTGGAAATGGATGATGATGAAACATAGGGGAAACTCAAGAAACAAGGAGAGACTGGGATTTTGGATGCGGGCCTTTAAAGTGAATAGCAATATCATGCAGAATCTATAAAGTAGCAGTAAGTATTCGAAGACCTAAATCAACATGGGAATGGAGAAAGGAAATTCTGCCGATACGGATGACTGCAATTAGGGATGCAGACAATAGGCAAGAGGGGGCTTGAATTTAATGGAGAAAACTGGCAAAGGAACCAAGGTATTGAGAGCAAAGAGGGAAAGACGATAGAATGGGAAGACGCCAAGAATTTATTTGGATTACAGGTTAGAGATTGCCTTCCCTATCAGCGATTGATATCAGAGTACAGGCAAAGAGAAACGATTAGAGGAGTCCTAAATGAAAGACCAACACTGGTAGAGTTTTTAAAAGAATCTAGAACAGAAGCTCCCATTAAAAGAATAATTAGTAGAGCATATAACATAATGTATGATAACTATAAGAATCAATCAGAGGAAGTTAGAAAAAATTGGGAAGAGAAACTGGACAAGCAATTCACCAAGACAAAATGGGAAGATATATGTATGTCTCCCAAATATGCAACAAAATCTAGAAGACTTAGGATTTTTTTCCTGGAAATGTTTACATAGATATTTTTAGACCCCAAGTAGACTCCAGATATTTTTTCCTCAGGCAGACACTAACTGTTGGAGGTGTGAAGGGGAAGAAAGAGATAATTGGGAATATATTTTCTAGAAGTGCGGTGAGTTAGCAGACTTCAACTACACTGGAAGCAGTGAATATAGAAACAGAGATAAAACAACTGGAAGTGAGATCTTTAGAAAAAGGTAGGAGCAAACTACATAGGAAAAATGGGAATTGTGTGAACAATACATACAGGGGAGGAATGAGATTCAAAAGAAAGCAGGACTTAAATGAGCTATGTAATGTTTGACTGAAAATGATTGGGTAAATTATAAGTGATGCATCATGTTTTGCAACTGGGAATGTGTCAGTATGGTTTGTGATGTAGAATGCTTGCAACTATGTTTGTGTTAGTGTGGTTTGTTTTCATTTACAAAAATGTATGATACCCTATGTAGTATGTGATGGTTTAATAAAGATGTTTACTGTTTACAAAAAGGCAGGAATTGAATAATTTATGTAATATTGCTTAGGTGTATATTTTATACAGCAATATATGTGAAGTATAATATTTATGTTAATACAGTTTATTTTTATATGAATGTAAATTTGCCTATGTCACAAGTGATAATTCAATAAAGGTGTTTGAGAAAAAAATCTAAACCAACTATATTAGAAGTAGTGACTATAGTAACAAAGATAAAACAGCTGGAACAGAGATATTTGGAAAAGGGTAGGAAGGAGCAAACTATATAGGAAAAATGGGAAAAGTGAGAATGATAGATACAGAGAAGCAATGAGGTTTTAAAAGAAGGCAGGAATTAAATGACCTATGTAATGTTTGACTGAAAATGACTGGGTAGATTATAAGCCATGTAGAATGTTTGCAACTGGTAGTATGTCAGTATGGTTTTTGATGTAAAATGCTTACACCTACGATTGTGTTGGTGTGGTTTGTTTTCCTTTATATAAATGTATGATTGCTTACGTCATAAGTGATGGTTTAATAGGTTCATACTTGTTTACTAGGCCAATGACCACAAGGGCCTTTTTAAGCTTAGCCACGCATCCCAAATCTCTGACAAGTTCTGATACCCTTTTTAAGTGTAAGCATGGGCCTGGGAGATGAACCATTTACAGGTTACCTGTGTCCATTAGAGGCATAGGTGCCAAACCAGGGATGAATTTCCGGTTTCCCATCCAACTGTTCAAGTTGCACCTGAATCTGATTAAGAAGGAACTCTGCTTCACATGGATGGGAAGCCTGTTCTACAGATGGTGTTTTCTCTGGGACACATACCCATCTCTCCAGCAGGTCCTATTTATAGCACAGGTAAGATTTAAGTCTTTAGAACGGGCAATTCTGGTGATGTTTGTCTTGTGGAGATGCAGGAGGTCCATCAGAGAGGGGTCTGACAATGCCCTGCATGCCAGGCATAGATCTCCCCTCAAAGGTCTATAGGAGACAGAATACAGGGATAGGGCCTTAAGGTGGTCTGCACAGGACATTTTACTTATGCCCTGTATTCTTTTAGTGAAGAACCTCTGTGGACATTCCAAGTGTTGGATATGCCTGGTTAGGGACATACCAAAGGGGGCACTACACTCAATGACAGGTCTGATGAATGCCGAATACAATGGAACAATGACTTCTTTGGACTTGGATGCCATAGCTTTGTTTATTAGTTGCACAACACAGAATGATTTCCTCCCCACTGTAGACACGTGATGGTCAAAGGCTAGATTATTATCTGTGCGTGTCCCTAAGTCCCTGACTACTGGTTCAACTCTAAGGGGTGTGTTGTCAATATGATAGTTACCAGGGATGGATGACTTCCAAAAGGATACTATTATGCATTTCTTAGCATTTAGTTTTAGTCCATGGCTCTGACACAGGTGTTTGTCTGTCAGACACTCCTGGAGAACATTTGTGTCGGTGTGAAATTCAATGACAGCTCCTAATTTGCAACCATCTGCAAATTTAGCCAGCCAGAGACCACTGACATTGGCTTTGACTTCTGAGAAGTAAATGCCAAAAAGGAGCGGTCCAAGGACTGATCCCTGAGGGACTCCACTTGTGACTGGCCTCTTTGTACAGTTGAGCTCCCCAATTCTAACTTCCTGGGTCCCGTCTGTGAACCAGCTGGCTACCTACCGGGTGACATATGGGTTTGTACCTAACCTCTTAAGTTTGTCCACAATGCCCAAGTGGGGTACTGTGTCAAATGCCTTGGCCAGGTCAAGGTAGGCAGTGTGATCGATTCTGCCCTCATCCATTGCTTTGGTGACCTTCTCAAAGAAGTCCACCAGGTTGAGTAGGCATGATCTGCCCACTGATGAAACCAAACTGGGTTGGGTCCAGTGTCTGGAGGTTTACTATATCTCTGTTGATCAATCTCCATGATAATTCTTTCCATGTTTTTACATACAAGACCAGCGAGACTTATAGGTCTGCAGTTTCCAGGGTCTGTAGAAGGCCCACCTTTGTGCAGAGGGATCACAATTGCCTTTCTCTATTCATGAGGCACAAAGCCTGTTTGAAGGCTACAGTTAAATAATAATTCCAAAGGCCCTGACAGGTCATGTTTCATGCTATTTAGAAGGCATCCTGGAATATTGTCTGGGCCAGTTGATGCAGTGTTCTTGGTCTTAGAGACAGCATTAAGGACCTGTTCCCTAGTGATAGCAGGGGGAGTTATATTTGATTATATTTCCTGAGGGAAGGTTGAGGGGAGGGGGGTAAAGTTGGAGCTGAATTTATCAGCCAGGAGGTTTGCTATATCTTCTGGCTCATAATAGGTGGCTCCATTTACAATGAGCTCTGCACACATTTGTGTATTGCCTTTCAGGTTGTGGACATAGCTGAAGAATGCTTTGTGGTTGTCCCTGGCTGGGAAGCCAAACTTACTCAAGTTTGGCTTTGGTAGACTATTTGTCCTCTGGGTTGTTTGTTTAATTTGATGAGAGTGCTTCTATCCTGCTGGGTGCTGCACCTCCTAATTTTTGCCACAATTTTCTTCATCCTGTTATATAGCCTATTGTTTGTGATTCCTGTAATAAAGATGTTTCTTCACTAAAAATACAGGGAAGAAATTGAATAATTAATGTTGCTTAGGTTACATGATATATAGCAACATATATGAAGTATAATCGTTGTTAATATAGTTTGATTACTTTTGTATAAATGTAAAATTGCTAATGTCGCAAGTGATAATAAAGGTGAAACAAAAAAGGATTTGAAATGGTCTGCATAGTTTTATGATTTAAGCCCTTTTATAGTGAGAAAGCATTATAGTTACAGTTAAGACAAGTCTTGGGACTGATACATATCAAAAAGGGCATTATATTCAGTGACTGACCAAATGAGTGCAAAGTACAGTGGAGCAATTACACTCTTGGATCTAGATGCCATACATTTAGATATAAACTGTACAATAAAAAAAGGACTTCCTTACAATAAAGGATATGTGGTGATCAAATGATAAGTCCATTGTTGACATAGATTTCCAGGTCTCAAACTACAGGCTCAATTTTCAGAGGGGTATTGTCAATGTGAGAGCTACACACCAGGAGTCACGTTTGCCAAAAGATACACTTAAACATTTATTGGAATTAAGTTTTATTCCACAGATTTGATATCAACTATTTGAAAAAAGATGTCTTTACAGGATCCTGGTGTCATCTGGTAAGTTTAAGATAGTAGGAATACAAACGCATTAGCAAGACGTGAATACCTCACACACTTTTAGATTTATGGTTTTACAATTGATAAAAGCAGATATGTGGCTTTGTGACATTGATAATTATACTGAGTTGAATGAATGATATGCTTGCAGGCAGGCAGAGTTCATACTTAATGGGTGTATACTTTTAAAACCAGTGCTGAAAGCCCACAAGTGATTTTACAAGATGACTGAGTAGTTCATCACTATAAATTTGACTGTGTTTAGTTCATTTGTATTAGGTCTGATGAAGTGCTACTATAGCATGAAAGCACTTATTTCTGTTTTGTTGTTTTAATAAAGTGTACAGTATTTTAAGTCTTTTGCTGGATCCTTTTTATTTTGCTTCTGCTGAAGTTTAAGATAGTACCAAGTTTGTGGTCAACTGAAAACTTGGTCAGCCACAAACCTATAACATTAGCTTTGACCTCAGAAGTAAATGCTAAAGAGAAGTGGCTCAAGGACTGAACCCTAGGGCAGTCCACTAGTGAGATGTCCTTTGGAGGAGGTAGAGCTGCCCCTGTGAGCAACACATTACAAGAACAATTTTAGTTTTCCAATGGAATTGCTTTACCACTGAGTATCATTGACATTTATACTGGTCTTCAAAGTGAAAAGAGCGGGAGCACACTACCAGTCTTTTTTTTTTTTTTTGCTAAGCAAAAAGACAAAAGGCAGAACCTACACAGAAAAATAATTCTCTCTCAAGTCATGAAAATAAACAGCATTTTGTGTTCCTTGTCTGAAGTAAAATGAAAGTTATGTGCTTACCATAATAACAGATCCTATTACTCCAGTTGTCTGATCCAACCATACAGGTCCTAGAGTCACCGCTCGGATTCAATTTGGCAAATTTACTGCTCTAGCTTCAAGCCTTTCAAAATCTTTCCTTCCCATAATGCTCTGCTTTCCCCAACTAAGTCAGATACGGTTTGACACCAGAACATAAATCCAGAATTGCACAGCCTTGGACCCAAGAAAGGAGACACTATCTTTCAGGTATTACAGACTGGCAGGGGAAAGGAGGGTGTGTTGTCATATCTGACAGACTGGAATAAAAGATCTATCATTATGTTAAGTAAATAACTTTCATATTATACTCATTCACTACATCCAATCTGACATACGGGTCAAAATCCCCAGCTGCTGCAATCCTGGGTGGCCTCAAGAGAGGAGCTCCAAAAGTGGCTATGGAAGCGCAATCCAATTTTTAGTGCTTAATGAAGGTGTGTGAAAACGACCAAGCCACTGCTTGAAAAATGTTATCTACAGAATGAGATCAGAAAAATGCCATGGAATCTGCTGTGGCTCTGGTATAATGAGCTCTGGGCTTAGCAGCCAATGGTTTGTTATACAGTGAACAGAAAAAGGAAATGCAGTCAGATAACAATTGAGACAATAACATTTTAAATGCTTTCTTAACCAGTTTGTTTTCAGCAAAGGATACAAACAGTTGTTCTTTCCTAAAAGAGGCTGTTCTGAAAAGATAGCAAAGAAGATCTAAAGAATGTATTACCCTTTGTTTTGACAGTTAGGGAAAAATACTGGTAGACGGATGGCTTGGAAAAGAATGGTCTCAGAAGTCAACTTTGGAAAAAAAGTAGGGATTATTCCTTAAGGTATACCTATCTTTGTGAAAAACAATATAGGGAAATGCAAAAGATAGGGCAAGAAGTTTGAAATTCTCCTACATGATGTGATAGCCAATAGGAAGATATTTTCCTAGGATAGGAATTTTAAGTCCACAGACGCTGCTGGCTTGAATGGGGCTTTATACAGGGCTTCTGAAAATAAAATTCAACCCCAAGGTGGCACCATATCTTTAATGGGAGGTTGCAAAAGGAAGGTGTCTTAAAGAAAAGCTTTACCTAATCTGTGTGAAGACACAAGTGTCCTGGAATCCAACATGAAAGAAAGAAATTGCTGCCAACTGAAAACTGATGGTAGAGAAACTACAGCTAGAACGAAAAGACAAGACGCAGAGAACATATCCAGCAGAGTCTGAAAAGGTTTCAATGTTCTGCGATTCTGCCCATAAGGAAAAACCTTTCCACTTACTGTGGTAGAATTTCTGCTGTGGTAATGTGGATCACATCTGAGAGAGGAGTCGCAATCCTTGCCATCATTGGAACTGGAGAAACCAAGCAGTTAACTTCTAGTTGGGAATATTCGAGTGATGCTCCCTGGAAGGGTGACTGATAAGATCCAGTACCAAGTCAAGGACAGTACAGTTGTATAAGAACTTACCATAACAGTAGATGTTCTACTGATCACTGTTTCAGTTTTCCAAACAGATAGTTTCCCCACTCCTGATGTCTGGCTGGGGTACCAAAACGTAAACCATCTCAGAATTTTGTCCAACATATGACCTCAGCTTCAGAGTGTAAAGTTACATTAGTGGATGTATGAGCATAAATCCTCAGACTATCTCCAAGCCAGCAGCCTGAAGACATCTGAGAGGAAAGCAGTCAGCAAGGAGGGGCACAGCAGGAGAAGAGGGGACACCCTTGGTCTTAGGGTCTTGTCAGAATGGAGGCAGCTGAAAAAGGGGAAAAAAGGAAATGGCCAGAAGTGGGGAAGGGTGGTGAGAAGAAATACTGCAACATTAATCAGTATGGCATCTCCTGTTTTTGTTAAGTTTTTACACAATGGCACTATGTCCAGACTGAAATCACTGTTGCAGTATTCCAAACAGAGGGATACTTCACAATGCTTCAGAGAACAGGAGGAGCATGTGTGAGAATGTTGAAAACTGTCCAAGAGGCCAGAAAGGACTGACCTGGCAAAAGATGCCCTAGATATAGAAAAGGCATCAATTCTGTAGTGCTTAATGAAAGTGCACACAGAAGACCAGACAGCAGCTTCCAGGATGGTTCTAGAATCTAGCCCTTTGTAAAAAGCCCCAGAAGAGGCTACTGCTCCAGTACATTGAGTTCTTGGTCAACAGGGCAAAGATTTGTCATGGTGTGTGAGTAACAAAAGGAAACTGGTTTAGAAATCCTCTTTGCAACAGTTTATTTGGATAGTGGCTGGCCCATCTTAGAGTCCATGAAAAAGACAAACAGTTGGTCTGACTTAATGAGTAGAATTAGTCTTATCCAAGCAGAATCTTAGTTGTCTGTGCAAATCTAGGAAATCAAATCATCTTTCACTCCTGTTCTGTGAATTGGGAAAGTACATAGACAGACTGGCCACCTAGTTGAGGGACAGCTCATTTACCACTTTTGACACGAAAGAGTGGTTGACCTTCAGGGACACACCGTCCTTATGGAAATTAAGAAAAGAAGAAACAACCATGAGTGCCTGTAGCTCTGGGACTCTCCTAGTAGAAGTGAGAGCCAGCAACAAAATGATTTTCCAAGTGCAAAACTGGAGAGTACAAGTAGTTACTTCAAAGGCAGGCAGACTGAGCTTTTCCAGCACAAATTTAAGATTCAAAGGGGGGAGGCACAGGTTTTCTTGGAAGATTTAAGTTCAGAAACCCTTTTAAAAACTGCCTGGCCCTAAATACGGACGTAGCAGGAGGACTGAGGGGAAAACAGGTTGAAAGGTGGACCTCAATAGAAAAAATAACTGCTTTTCACACGCTCACACAAAGAGGATAAGACAATAGGAACCTCTGGTTTTACAGGGTCCTGACTGTTTCCTTGACACCATACTGAAAATCTCTTCCACTTGGCTATGTAGGATTTCTTGTGGTGGGTCTCCTTGTTTCCTGCAGAACCTGGAATATGTCTTCAGATAATTGGTGTCGGGAGGGAATCGGAATCCAACTTCCATTGACTTGGGTTGAGGGATAACAGGTTGGGGTGAGCACATCCTCAGAAAATTGATGTCTGCAGGGAATCAGAATCCTATCATCCATAGGCTTAGGTTGAGGAATGACAGGTTGGAGTGAAACAATGAGCCCTTCTGTTGAATGATCTGGTCCACTTTGTGGGATAGCTTATAGTGACTGCCCCCACATAAGAGAAGGGGGGGGAACCAATGTTGCCTTGGCCAAAAGGGAGTCACCAGTAGAATTTTAGTTCTTTCCTTTTTGGATCATTAGTAAAACTTTAGGAAGTGGAGAGAAGGCATAAATAAACATCCCTGTCCACAGGAAGGATAAAGCATCTGTTCTCCAAGCTACAGGGAAGGATTCCTGGTGCAAAAGAGGGGCAGCTGCTTAATGCTCTCTGTGGTAGATAAGCCTATGTGTGTTGTCCCACATCTGTAGAATATGTCTAGGAAGACATGTTTGTTGAGCATCATTTCATGGGGGGGGGTCTTTGATGGACCTGTTGAGAGTCTGCCAAGACATTGTCCTGAGACTGAATGTATACTATCTGAAAGGACATGCCTGCCTTGATCATTAAGTTCCATGCAAGCTGAGACAAACTGCATAACTGGTATGATCTGGTTTCCCCTTGCTTGTTTATGTATTCTCACTTTTGTTAATTTCTCCAAGTCTTTTGGGTTTCTATTACCATGATGGGAATGGACCCCATTCTTAAGTCAAAGTATGATTAAAGTTTGTGAAATTAGTATTGTTTCAGTCTTTGACGTCAGCCAGAAGTGCTCTTTACAGCACCTGTAATGTGCCCAGTAATGACTCCTCCTGCAATTCGTAAAGAGTTACATGTACTGGCAACATATCATAATACGATTGTAGATTCAGTTTTATAAGACCCATTGCTCCTACTACTAATGGTACTGCCTGGGTATCTATTTCCACATTGCTTTCATTTCTGCCTGCAAATCTTGATATTTTATGACTGTGTCCCTGTGTAGCAATTTCAATGATCAATGCTACATCTGTCTTCTTTTCATGGACCAGTATATCTGGTTTTCTAGTATCTATCTTTGGAACTGTTGGTAATGGGTGATCCCATGTGATGTAGACTTCATCATTTTCTATGATGCTTTGTGGTTCATGTTTCCAGTGTTTTTCAGCCACTTCAATACTATAATGTTTGCACAACCCCAAGTGCAATAGTCTTGCCACATTATTGTGCCTTTCAGTATACAATCCTTCTGCCATTAGTATGTCACAAACAGCAACAAGGTGTGCAACTGTTTCCAATTCTGTTTTACAAAGCCTACATTTGTCTCTTTCTCCCACATGTTCAATGGACTTTGTAAACCAATGTGTACGTAATCCACTATCTTGGGTCGCCAGTATTAATCTTTCATCTTTAGTTTGAATTTGCCTCTCCTTAACCATTCCTGCATTCGATCCTCATCAGAATCTGGTTATCCAGAAGTTTTCTGTACTTCTAACTATATTTATGCATTTTCCACATTTCTTGCCTTCTCATCTGGTCCTTTACCTTATATTCTTTGTTTTGTTTTTTTGGCACATTCAATTGCTGTCTGATTTTTATCTGCTTCTGCTTTCATTTCCATTCCTGCTCTACATCGATATGATTCTGCTAGACTAAGCAAGGAAGTAATCATAGATTTATTCTCCTCATGTTTCAAAACTTTCACTATGTTTGGGTCTTGTGAGGTCAGCAGATATGTATGCAGATCCACAATTGCAGATATATACATGTAATCAATTTCAAGGAGGTCCATCCCTCCTTCAGAATGGGGAACATATAATCTTGGTATACACTGATTTTTATAAATCATATGGTGACCATGAAGCATCCTTCTTGTTTTCCTGTCTAATCTATCCAACATGTTTTGAAGCCCATCAATCACCCCAAAACTGTAAGTTAGGACAGGAAAAGCAAATTGGTTTATAGCTTGAATTTTGTTCCTAGATGTCAACGCTGTTTTCAGGATTAATTTAACTCTTCTAAAATATTCCTTATTAGGTTTTATTCACATTTGTCCATGTTTTATTGTTGATCCGTCATCAATTCCCAAATATTTATACAGTCCCTCATGCTCAAATTCTTTTATATCACATTATTGTCCCAAACTGACATGTTCTTGGTGCTGGAGTTTTTCTGCTTTAAAGGTTGCTTTTGCACTTTTATCAAAACCAAATTACATTCTTACATTATCTGAAAAAGTTTGGCAGCTTGCAGTTGTGCTTTCAGTTCCTCATCTGATGAGCTATAGAGTTTTAAATCATCAACAAAGAGAAGATGAGAGGTCTTTACACTCTGTTGTTTTCTAGGAGCCAAATTATAGCCATGGCCTAATCTATTAAGTAGACAGCTTAAAAGGTTAAGGGCAAGACAGAATAGCAGCAGTGACAGGAAGTCACCCTGGAATATCCCCCTTTGAATTTTTATCCCTGGAATAATAATTTGTCTTTTATCATGGCTTAATTGCAAAGTGGTCTGCCACTGTTTCATGGTCACAGTAAATGCAATGGATCAGTGTAGGGTGCATCTAATACATTTTAAGCATCTTTTACCCATGAATGTGGGGTACTATCAAATGTTTGTAGTCAATCCATGCCATACTTAGATTCTTCCCCTTTTTACAATTCTTCATTGAAGCATAGCTATCTGGAATTTTGTAAATAATTATGTCATTTGTAAATATCAACATGATTTACATAAGATGATTGTGTTACAAATGTATTAGAAATGTATGTTATGTGTATATCAAACTTGTTTGTACAGATATTTGTGTTGAAAGTCAAGGTTTCTGCAAAGTTCTTGAAATGTATCCACAGTATGCCCTACTGGAATAGAACATAAATGTACATGTACATGCACTACTGTAACTGTTTAAATGTATACATTTTAACAGCTGAAACTGGACTACTCGAGGTTAACTTCAGAAAACTTGCTGAAATTAAATTACTTCATGGTAGCAAGAGACAGAATTGTCTATTCTAGGGAGCTCTCTCTATTGTGTTTAAGGTGAAATAATTACTAGTTTTGAATATGAAGGAATGCAATTGTTTTATGACTTCCAGCATCTGCCAAAGATCTGAGGTCTATATATGTTCACAGGTAGATGCTAAATACTGCAAGCTTCCATCAGTGAGGGTTTCACCTGGGATAGAGTCAGATGACAAGAAATTATGTCAATCTGCAAGCTATACCAGCAGTAATATTTAAGATATTAATTTGAGAGGTCTCAGAGAGAGAGAGAGAGAGAGAGAGACCGCATTCTGTATTCTGTCTTGGACTTAACAACAGGAACCATTCACCACACACCTGCCTTGCTCTGATGAAGTAAGTTACCAGGGAATGGGTATAATTCTCTTAGATATAGTCAGGAATATAGTAAAGCTTAGCTTAGATATTTTTCTTTATTTGTGACTGTCCTGCAACGTTGTTTAAAATAGTTCATGTGATTTTGAACTCTGATGTCACTGTGATTATATACTGAGTATTCTCTTGTTCTTCTATTAATTATTATTAAATATATTTAAACCTTTCATTGTGGCTGATCTGTCTAGAGATATTTATGTTTTGAGAGCACTTGTATATTTGGTGACACTGTGTGGAACACTTCGAATAGCCTTGCTCCTGGGTCAAACTACCACTTGTATTAATAGTAACATTACACAGTAAGATTGAGTACCCTTTGTTACGGGCCTTAAGAAGCTGATAAGGAGTAACTGGTGGCAGTAATAACTACCTTATAGTCTGGGTAAAAGGGGGTATAGCTAGTAAACCTGTGGCACCCTTTCCGTGTGTGTGTGTGTGTGTGTGTGTGTGTGTGTGTGTGTGTGTGTGTGTGGGCATAAATCCCTACTTCACTCGATGGGTTGCCAACTGGCTTACTGACGGACCCACACTGTAAAAGTAGCCGACTCCAAATCCAGCTCCAGACAAGTGGAGTACCTCAGGGTTCAGTCCTGGGACCGCTCTTGTTTGGCATCTACTTCTCTGAAGTACAGACCAACACTGAGGGACTCTGGCTAACAAAGTTCGCAGATGACTGCAAACTGGGAGCCGTTAATGAATCCCCAAATGATGTGGATATTCTACAAAAGGGCCTTACAGAAACAGATGCTTGATGCCACAGCCATGGGCTCAAGCTCAATGCCAAGAATTGTATAGTTATCCTCTTTGGGAAAAAACATGTACCCATAAATTACCACATAGGTGGCAGTACACTAAACACCAAAAGTGTAATGAGACTTAGGAACACAGGTGGACAGTGATCTCACCTTTGACAACCACATCACAACAGTCAGGAAATCCTTCTATTTGGCACACCTCATCACTAAGGGCTTTTCATCCAGAAAAAGGAGGTCATTGTTCCACTGTACTCATCCCTCATTAGACCCATCATAGAGTACAATGCCCCGTTTGGTATGTACCTTACAAGACATCTGCAACAACTGGAAAGGCCGCAGAAACACCTCACTAAAAGAATCACAGCCCTAAAGCAGATGCCCTATACTGACCAACTAAATAAACTCCAGCTATACTCTGTCACATATCGTCAACTCAGAGGCAATCTCTGCTTAACATACAAGGCCATGTCAAACCCAGAGCTGTTGGACATGCTACACTTAAAAAAATCCCAATACATCAGAGCCACACGCTCCAGGGACCTAAACCTTGTCATCACAATGAACAAAACATGCAGGACGGATAGGTTCCTGACCCAGAGACTACCCATACTCTGGAATAGACTGCCCATACATGTCAAGCAGAATACCTCCTTGGCCCTCTTCAAAAGTAACCTTGATGACTGGATGGGAGATAGGAAATTTACCCCGGGGAGTACGTCAGTCGCCCTGCTATACAGGGGTCCAGGGAAGTAAATACTGTGGGAAGAAATAGCCAGGTAATTGTTATGGCTAGGCTTGTATAGGCCCTAAGGCTGATAGCCTAGTACCAACCTATGAACCTACAGCAGTGCCAGTGAGGAGTCTTGCTGGGGATCTGGAGAAAGAGAGAGAGTGTGATCTTAAGGGAAATTGGACTTGATGCAGAGAGCTGCATCTGGAAACACTGTGTGTGTGTACCTTTCATCCTCTCAGTGAATGTCCCCCACTGGTGCTCCTTGACTACTGGTCCAGGGGTGGGGCTTCACATCCATTATGACTATTTAGCAACAGATGATCCTTTGTTCCATATTACTTTCTTTTATTTCCCTTTCATTCTATTGCCATGATTGAATTTTGTTCTAAATGATTATAAATTATTTCAGCATCAATTTCAGTGTATAGTTCATACATCATTGGAAGGCAAGTTATTGGTCTATAATTTTTAGTATAACTTGCAGGTTCACTCTTAAGTAGGGGCACTGTTTTTTCTGTTGTTAACCAGGTTGGTGTCTGTCTGGGGTGTGCATATAAATAACTCTTACTCATGGCTAAATCTTCATGTAAACATGTTAATACTTTTAGCCAGAAGTTAGCTACTGCATCTGGGCCTGAGGTTTTCCAAGTGAAGGCTTTTCTTAACTTTATCTCAAAATCTCTAGCCGTTGCTTCATCCCATTTCATATCCTGCACCTTTGAACTTCTTTATTCTTTCTTTTACTACTTCTGTCCATTTAGCATCTTTATTATGTTCCACAGGATCTTCATAGATATTTCTCCAAAATGTACCTTTTTCTTCTTTTTTTTTGAGTGGTTTTTCGATTCCTTTTACCTTGTTTCCCAATTTTCTATAGAACTTTTTAGGGTCATCAATAAATTGCTTATTTTGTACTTTTCCTTTATATTTATCTGTGTATCTTCTAAGTTTTTCTGCTTGTGCTGAGATATTTAGTTCATTATTTGCAATTGTACAAGATCCTGATCCGTTATAATACTGCACATTGCTTTTATCACTTCTATCTTTCTGAGTATTTTTGTTGATCTGTTCCCTCTTCTATACTCTTCTAATAGTGACACTTATTGTCTTAACTGCTTTACAGTTTTCTCTGTTCGATACTTCCATGATGGCATTCGATTTCTCCCCTTCTTATCCCTTACTACCCTGTGTTTTTGTGGTTGAATTTTATCCGTTACTAATTTAGCATTGTCGCCTCACAGTTAGATGTTGCCCGTTCGATTCTCAGTTAGAGCGTCTTCTGTGTGGCGACATGCGTGAATGGGCGTTCCTTCGTTGAAGGTTGTGCGTTAGGCCCGGCAAGCCAGCACGTAAAAATCTACTGCCAATCATTAGCGGACCGGAGTTCCGCTGTGGCGACCCCTAATCGGGAAAAGCCGAAAGATACAACAACTAATTTAGCTGCGCAGTAATGTATCCTATTTACTTCTGTTATATCTCATGGATCTCTATGGGCAGTCCTAATTACTGTATTCGTTTGTTTTATCGGACTTCTGACATTTTGAGTTTTATTGACCTTCTGCAGTCTATTGCTTTCATAGATCGTAATCTATCTATCTCTATTAAATTAAGCAACACTTCTCTTAGCTATTTTCTTATAAACTAACAGCACATTTTTTGTTCTCCTTTCCTGCGGGCATTCTCTTCTGTGTTCTACAGCATCTTCCTGTGGCACATTTTCTTCAATTTCATCCTGTCTCATCTGTTGCTCTGTCATATGGGAACTCACTAACTTATCACTCCTCAACATTGACTGCATCAGAGTTGCCACACTTTCCTGTTCCTTCCTTTGCTGTCCAGCTTCAAGTGAACATTTATAATAGTTTCGTGTGGAAGGCACCAAAATATCTTCTTATGGGAACTGCCCAGTTGCTTCCAGTTTTACTGGTTTCTTCTCAATTTGGATGCCTACTGCTCTATCCTGCTGTGGTGCTTTCTGAGTTAGATTTTCTGCACTGAATCCTTCACTTCGCAGGTACTCCATAACCTCAATTTCTATTTCTTTAACTTCTCCATCATTAATCTTTTCCATCATTAATCGTCTTTTCTCCTTTTCCTCTTCATCTTATTTTTTGTATTGTAAAGCTTTCCATGTCCAATGTACATGTACAATTCCTTTGCCTGTATTGTATTTCTCTTCAAATGTATTTGGTGCTGCTCTTTTTGCACTGACTAATTTTGCTTTCTTCTTTGCACAAATATTACACCATATTAAATATCTTTTTCTTTCCCACTTCCAAGTCTTCTTCAGATGTCTCCTGATCTTCCTGTTTCTTCTTACTTTTGGGACTCATTCCATCATGCTCTGATGTAACCTATGTTAGACCTTCTACACCAAATCCTTCACTTTGCAGACATTCCATAACTTCAGCTTTTTTTTTTTACTTTTATTTTACTAATCTTCTTTTCTACATTTCCTCTTTGTGATATTTTTTATTGTGAAATGTTCCATATCATCTGGATGCCTTTGCCTATATTTCTCTTTGAATATCTTTGGGGCTGCCTTTTTTGAATGAATTAATTTGGCTTTCAAGTTTGCATAAATATTGCACCATATTTAAATCTCTCTCTCTTTCCCCTGTCCATATTTCCTTTTTTATACTTTTCAAAGATCTCGAGGTTTTGTTGTTTATATTTTCGCATTTCCTCAGATACTTCTTTTTCCAAACAGATCAAAGTTTATTGGTCTATGTAATGCTTTTCACAAATCTATTGCATTAATGAACACAAATTTTTATTAGAAGCTTCTGACAGTTTTTCTTGTGGAAGCATTTTTCTTTCCTCTAATTTTCTCTTAATTTTTTGCATATCTTGTGCCTTGAAATTCTGGGCTTTTTGCACATTGGTAACAATACATAATTTCTTTCTTATCCTGAACAGCCCACTCTGCTGTTTTTTACGTCTCTTCTTTGGCCTATCAGTTTTTTTAATTTTTGTGGACTGTTACTTCCTTCTACAAAAGTGGGACCATTCTTACCCTGGGCCTGGCCTAGCCCCACTGTAGGAATGTTTCTGTATTTTGAGGATTCTACACTGTCATTTTTTCCAGTCCTGGCAGCAGTGTGCCTACCATGATAGGGCACTTTTTTTTATCCTGGGTCTTGTGCACTCAGTTATTTTTTTATTTTATTTATTTTTTTATGACCTACTTCTGTCCATGATATATGGTACATAAAATAGTCTATATATCAGTGTCATCTTGGTGAAATTTTGTGAAAAACAGGGTCCACCTTATGAAGGCACTCACCAAGACTTGAAGATGAATTCAATTTCAGCAATACTACTCTCCTTTGCTTGCTGACTTCTCTCTCCATTTGGACCCCGCATGCACCACATGACTGTTGTGCTGTCCATGAATACTCTTGGAGGTGATGGTTTCCAAAGGTAGGCAAAGAATTGCAAGCCCTGAATGAGCGCCTTCATCTCTTTCTGGTTGATGTGCTCTTCCTTGAGGTTGGAATGCCAACAACCCTGGACCTTGTGGATTCCTATCCATACCCCCAAGCATCATCTGAGGCATCTGTGTACAGCTCTCGACTTGGGAATCTGTACCTTTAAAGGGAAGCCTGGATTGAGCATTATCTGTACCATCGGCCACAATCTCCTTCTCGAGGCAAGGAATGAGAGAAATCTGAGTGTACAGGTAATAACAGTGTTGGGGCCATACATTATTCAGACACCACTGAATTTTCTTCGTATGCAGCCTCGCTAAAGGAGGCATTGTTATGGTTGCTGCCATGAATCCTAGTGCCCTGAGAATCTCCTTGGCTTAACAATCTTGGAGAGAAATTACAGAGTGGGAGTACGTTTTGAGGCCCTATACCTTTTTCTTGGAGAAAGAAGGCCTGTATGTTTCTGGTGTCTAGTCTGACACCCAAGAAAATTATACCTTAGGTGGACTGAAAGTAAGATTTTTTGAAACTGACAGTGAATCCTAGATGCCAGAGGAGGGTGAGAGTAAATTTGAAATGCTGCATTAAGACCCAAAGCAAAGAGGCCTGGATTAACAGACTGTCTAGGTAGGGGAAAAATGTATTCCCAAAGTCCTGCAAAAAGCTATAACTGGTGCCAAACACTTTTTGAAGACTTTGAAGGTTGTAGAAAGCCCCAAAAGCAAACCAGTAAACTGAAAACCATGAGGAGTTAGAAGAGAATCACAGGAATTTCCTGCAAGAAGGGCATATGCGGATATGTAGGTACATTGTCATCAACCCCCTTTCCCTCAATTTTCTATATGGGGTTGGGGTGTCATGTTAACTGTTGCCATCTCTTTTGATTCAATGACACTCTCCTGCTTTCTTCAATATCCATGCCTGACTGTTGCAGGTCTTCTCTCACACAATTCATTCACTGCTTTGCTGGGTGTCCTTGTTTTCCCTTACAGTCTTCCTGTTTGCCCCCAATCATCTTTACCAGACTGTCTTCTGCTTTTCAGCACTTGCCTGAACCACTGCAATTTGTTCTCTCTGACCTTGTCTGCAATAGAAGCTACTTTGGCTTTGCCCTGATGTCCTCAGTTCATCTGTCCCACAGTGTGCAACCTCCAAACCATATCAAGCATTTCATCTCCATCACCTCTAGCTTCCACAACTGCTCTGCCATTACTGCCCAGGATTCTGTACCATACAGTAGTACTGGTCACACCACTGTTTTGTACACCTTATTTTTTATTTTTCTATCGCATACTACCCCTGACACACTGCGCTTGTTGGCTTCAGCCCCTCTGATACTACTTTTGCCCTCATTCAGACTTCACTCCTCTTCAAGCAATTCTCCCAGATACTTGAACCTGGGGGGGGGGGGTGTTAAACACTGAGTGCAACTGGAAGTATATGATTAACTGAAAGTCTTAACTGAACAAGTGGTGCCAACTCTATCGCTAATTGTTCCTCAACAGTTTTACACGGGCTTTCTATTGTGTAACTTGTAAATAACTGATCCCCTGTTTCAAACAACTGATCATTGAACACAGCCTGTTGCTAAATACCATGGTAACAGCATCTTCTCACTGTACTCATCTTGTAAAGTGTACACAGTCTGACTACTGCTACAAGCAAGCTACTTAACTTTACTGTAATCACTTACATATAATTTACATTACTGTAATCACTTACATATAATTTACATTATTGTTTACCTGTAATTAGTTATTTGTGTTATTGTGGAGCTTTTCTCCCCGGGCCTTCACTGAAAAAGGGCGTTTGCTCAGTCGGGCACTCACGGTCAACAAATATCAAATAAATAAATAAATTTTGTGAAAGCTGTATTGCTCCTTGAAGGCTTTGAGCCAAGGAGCTAGAAGTGAATTCTTTGTGGGCTGTGTTTTGTGGTTTTACTTGAAGCTGTTAACCTGTTCCATTACTTTCCCCCTCTGTCAATTCTTAGCTTCTTCTGATTTCTCCCATTTGCTGCCATTAAAACCGTCTTATTGGTACTCAGTTTCATCAAATGTGCCTTCAGTTTTGCATTCCACTCCTCTATACTTTGATGAAGCTCTTGCTCAGAGTCTGCCTGGAATGCCACGTCATCTGCATACAGCAATTCTGTTAATCTGTCCCCTATGACCCGTTTGCTAATGTAGTCCAACACTAGTATGAACAGAAGTTGGCTCTGAGGTGAACCCTGATGCACAGCTGCTTGTACTAGAGTCATTGGGCCCTTGTACATAGCCTGCAATAATTCTACCAATGTTTCTGGGACTTAGTACCACAGCAAGACTGCTCAAATCAGCTTTCTTGGGACCTTGTCATATGCTTTCTCCAAGTCCAGGAATGCCCAATCGGACACTTTCCTCATCTCTAGCTTCTTCTCAACTATATGTCTCACAGCAAACATCAGGTCAGTTGTGCTGCTTCCTGATCTAAACTAGAACTGCTCATCTCCTATCTTACTTTCTACTACTCTACGTATTCATTTATCAATCAACCTCTCCAAGACTTTCCTGCAGTGTGACTGGAGTTTGACACCTTTGTACAGCCCACAGTTGCGAATGTCCCCTTTCTTCTTGAACAATGGCACTAGTATATTTATTCTCCGGTCATCTGGGATATGCCTTTCTGTCTATACTGCTGCGAGTACCCTCATGAGCCATTTCTCCTCGCTCTCAGCCAACATCTTTTTCATATCTACTGTGCACTCATCTGAGCCTGCTGCTTTCCCTAACTTAATTTTCCTCACTTCTGTTCTTACTTCTTCTATGATGGGCTGCTCTTCTTCCCTAATCATAGGCTGTGTCTGGAGCAGTACAGCTTCTGTGGGGTTTTCTTCATTCAGATGCTGCTGGAAATTCCATCTACCTTTGATGTCCTGTGAACTGTTGAGCACATTGTTGGAGTCCCTTATAAAGAGTGTCTATCTTCTTTTTCAGTCTCTCGTTTGCAACCTGATAGTAGATGGCACAAAGAAACTCTGAGTCACTAATGGATATGCAGATATTCATCCTTCAAATACAAAGACACCAGAAATGCGGAAAAATAAAGGGGAGAAGGGTCTGAAGAGAGAGCATTTTCAAAGTGGGTACCTTGAGGAATGTGTTGATCTGGGAGAGATCTAGCATGGGTCCCCACTGCCCTTTTCTTAGTAGTACCAGGCCGGTATGACCCTGACCTTGAGTAGCATCTTACCCTCACCAAGAATGATGCCACAATATGAAGACAAGATGATCAATTTCAACAACTGGCTTAAGTATTGGTGTCATTCAAAGGGAATCCAATGCCTGTCAGCCTGGGATGACATGCTCGACAGGCCACGATGCTTCGCTAGGGACGGCTTGCACCTGTCACCCCTGGGCTTTTGGATATTGGCAAAGGCTCTTGCTACCCCCATAGTGCCTTTTTTAGGCAAGGCTCAAAAGACAAACCCACCTCCATAGGTATCACAAGGGATAAGAAACTAAAAGTGATGCTACTCAATGCCACAAGTCTAAACCTCAAGATGCATGCACTCGAAACTCTCCTTAGCATGGAGAACATCGATATCTGTGCAGTAACAGAAACCTGGTTCAAGGCTCCCGAGAGCACCCCAGCACTACCAGGTTATACCTCATACCATGTTTTTCGGCCCCGAAACTTGGACCGAACCAGAAAAGGAGGGGGAGTATCAATATTCGTCAAAGATACCCACACCTCCAGGTTGGTGGCACAGCACGAAGCATCAGTGACTATCCATGTGCAACTAACAGTGGGTAAAACTGCCTTCCAGTTTATAGCCTGCTACAGACCACCCTCCCAAACCCAGGAACCCCACTCGGCCTTCCTGAGAACACTGGAAAATATGAAGGTCTCTCCAAACACCATTATATTGGGCGACTTCAACTACCCAAACATAGACTGGGAGCATTACTCTAGCTCCAACACCCTAGCTCAAAGGTTCCTAGAATTTATAAACTCAAATGCTATGGAACAACTTGTTACCACCACTCCTACAAGAGGGGAAAACATACTGGATCTGATCATCACCAACATGGGGACTCTATGCTCCAGACCAGAAGTGTATCCCTCACTGGTAAGATCAGACCATAAACTAATCTCACTGGATATTCACATCCTGACTCCACCCCCTGCCCAGAAAACCACAGTGAAAAACTTCTCTAAAGCAAATTTCACACTCCTCAAAACCGAGGTGGAATCCTTCAAAGCCCCCGGGCCTGTGGAAAATAAGGCCCAGACCGCAGAATCCTTTATAAACACATTCTATGAACACCTTCAGGAATGCATGGATCATGCAATCCCAAATAAAACCAAGACCCAATCCTCCAAAGGCAGACGTCCTGTCTGGTGGACCCCAGCCATAAACAAACTATACAATAGAAGGAGGAAGCTACTACATGATAGAGCAAAATCCCAAAAAGGGAAGGCATCTCTGATCAGTGTTAGCAAAAAACTACGGGCACTCATAAAATAGTCTAAGGCCAGCTTCGAGAGAAAAATTGCACAGGACACTAAGGATAATCACAAGGCTTTCTTTAGTTATGTTAGGAACCTGGGTGGGAATTCCCAGATATGCTCAGAATTAGTCCAAAATGACAAAAAATACACCGAACCCACAGACATTGCCAACATCCTAGCTGACAGGTTCAGCGCAAACTTCTCCCTCCCCACCAAAAGGGCAAATATCTATCCCAGCAGAGTGCTGCCCCCCTGACATCTCAGATGCTCAGGTAAGAGCCGCCTCTTCAAAGCAAAAACACAGCATCAATGGGACCAGACAGTGTCCCGGCTGGCCCTACATGAACTCCAAGAAGAGCTAAACCCAAACATAAAACTACTGTTCAATCTCAGCCTTACCACAGGATATGTACCCAAAGAGTGGCGTACAGCAACAGTGGTCCCTCTCCACAAAGGTGGTGCCTCAACGGATCCTGGAAACTATCGCCCCATAAGCCTGACTAGCTTGGTCTGCAAAGCTATGGATAGGATCATCATGGACCTCATAAAAAAAGATATTGGGGACCTACAGACACTGGATCCTACCCAGTTCGGCTTTGTTAAGGGCAGATCCTGCCTCTTAAACTTGGTCGATTTCTTTGAAACAGTCACCAAGGCTATTGACGAGGGGAAGGTGGTCCACACAGCCTACCTGGACCTCGCAAAAGCCTTCGATACAATATCCCACTCGGGCATTATAGATAAGCTCACCAGCTTAAATATAAACCCCTATGTCACTAGATGGGTTGCAAACTGGCTCAAGGACAGAACCCACATGGTCAGAATTGCTGGAGCCATGTCAGACTCCAAACCAGTTACAAGTGGCGTCCCACAAGGCTCAGTCCTGGGACCTCTCCTGTTCGGTATATATTTCTCGGAGGTACAGGCCAACACGGAAGGACTGTGGCTGACCAAGTTCGCAGATGACTGCAAACTGGGTGCTATAATCGAGACTCCAGCCGACACAAGCATCCTCCCAAAAGGGCCTCATAGAAACAGACAACTGGTGCCAGAGCCATGGCCTCAAACTAAACGCCAAAAAGTGTATAGTCATCCCCTTTGGCAAAAACAAAGTGCCCACAAATTACCACATAGGTGGTAATCCATTAAGTACAGAAGAAGTAATTAGGGACCTGGGGACCCAAGTTGACAGCAATCTCTAATTTGACAACCACGTGGCCAAAGTGGTTAGAAAAACATTTTATATAGCCCACCTAATCATAAAGGGATTCACATCTAGATCAGGGGAGGTCATCGTGCCTCTTTACTCATCCCTCATCAGGCCCATAATGGAGTACAATGCCCCTTTTGGGATGTACCTTACCAGACACCTGCAGCAACTGGAAAGACCCCAAAAGTACCTCACAAGAAGATCAAAGGGCTCAAACAGATGCCATATGCTGCCCGGTTAAAGAAACTCCAGCTCTACTTAGTGGCATACCGCCTGCTCAGAGGCGATCTGTGCCTGACGTATAAAGCCATGTCCAACCCGGAATTAATGGACATGCTGCACCTCAGAAAATCCAAATCCCATCGAGCCACGCGCTCGAGAGACTTGAACCTCAGCACTGAAATAAATAGGACATGCTGGAGGGACAGATTCATAACCCAGAGGCTCCCTTCACTCTGGAATAAAATCCCAGTCCAGGTTAGGCAGAGTCCCTCATTGACTCTCTTCAAGAGGAATCTTGATGAGTGGATGGGGGATCATAGGTTTACCCCGGGTATCACTTCTGTGTCACTGTTAGACAGAGGCACAGTATACTAACCTCGAAAAAGGGCATAGCAAAATTAATTTAAAATGGGTGGCGAAAGCCAAACACACTCTGGCTAGGCTTATAAATGCCCTAGGGCAGATAGCCTAGTATGAACCTATGAACCTATAACAGAAACAGTCTGGAGTAGAATTCTTGTCTCACAAACTGAGAAGGAAAGTACAGTTGTGTACACGTACCATAAATGTAGACGTGCAAGTGTATTCACTGTTGCAGTCATCACATTTGGTTTATCTGCCTGCAGGTAGCCCTCAGCCGGCCTGAATACCAGAGTCTTGGATTCCTGCGTTGGATGCTGTCTCTTCTTCCATGACGTCAGGTCGTCAGGGGTATAAAACATGCAGCTGACACCATTACATCAGTTTTTCTTGCCCCAGATGTCAGGTGCCCCCACAATGGGAAGCAATTATATGTTATAGTACACCTCCATCAAAATGTAAATACACCAGATAACTTAAATATACCAAACAAGAAGGAAAGGTAGAGCCAAGAGAAGTCAGGGGGCTGGAGAGAGGGTAACCAGGACTGCAACAGTGAATACACTCTAACATCTACATTTATAGTAAGTGTACACAACTGTACTATGTTCTTCGTGTTTCACTGTTGCAGTCATCACATTTGGGTTGATTCCCAAAGCTAAGGAAGGGAGGAGGAAGTTAGAGAGCATTAGGGCCAGCTATTAAGCCCTGCAAGATTGCAGTGGCAAAACCAGCTCTGGATTTAGAAAAAATAGGCCTGTGGTAATGCTTGGTGAAGGTATGTACAGAGCTCCAGGTAGCAGCTTCTAGGATGTCCCTGGTAGGGACTCCTCTGAGAAAGGCTGCAGAGGTAGATGCAGCCCTGGTGGAATGTGATCTTATCCCATGTGGGATAGGTTTTCCATGGTGCTTGTAGCAGAAATGAATGCAATGGGCTATCCATTTGGAAATGGTTTGCTTTGAAATTGCCTTCCCCTCAGCCCCTGCAGCAAAGCCAACTAGCAGCTGTTCAGATTTTCTGATAGATTTTATTTGGACAAGACTAAGCCTAAGTTGTCTGTGTACATCCAGAGAGTGCAGTATTCGTTCCCCTTTGTTTTGTGGATTAGGGAAAAAAGTAGGCAAATGAATGGACTGATTTAGGGCCACAGTAGACACCACCTTGGGCATAAAGGAAGGATTGGTCCTGAGGGAAACCCTGTCTGCATGGAAGGGGTCTGAGGCAGGTGCCATGGTTCCAGCAGTTTCATACTGCGCAAGAGGGGGTACCAGTGCTGGCGTGGCCAGTCTGGTACAATCAGTATTATCCTTGGCTTGCCCTGTTTGATCTTTAGCAGAACCTTCTAGAGGAGAGGCAGAGGGGGAAAGGCATAAACCGAGAGGCTTTCCCAGGTAAAGGACAGGGCATCCACTTTCCAAGCTTGACTGTGGGGAGTCCTTGTGCAGAATTTGTCCAATTGGTAGTTCTGAGGGGAGGCAAACAGGTCTACCTCTTCAGTCCCCCATTTGTTCCTCAAGAGGTTGAATATTTTTGGTTCTAGTTTCCATTCGTGTGGGTCTATGAGATTTCTGCTCAAGTCATCTGCCAGTGAATTTAGCTTGCCTGGCAGGAATTGAGCTTGTAGGTGCACTTGGTAGCTCAAGGCAGTGTTCCACAGAGCCATGGCTAGTCTGCAGAGAGGGTACAAGCGGGTTCCCCCCTGCTTGTTTATGTACCACATAACTGTGGTGTTGTTTGTCATTACCAATAGTTGTCCTTGAAGAATGTGGTCTTTGAAGGCTGTCAGGGAATTCTGTACAGCTAACACTTCTTTTTGATTGACATGCAGGTGCATCTGTCTCTGGTTCCATTTGCCCTGAATGCACTGCCCTGCCAAGAAAGCCCCCATGCATAGTCTGATGCGTCTGTTGTTAGGGTTTGGGCAGCAGGGGTAGAGTGAAAGGGAGCCCCTTGTTGTGGTAGCAGGCCTCTGCCTACCAAAGGAACTCTGTCGTTATACAAGGAATGATAGGAATCATTGATTCCAGGTCCTAAGAATGTTGACACCATAGGCTTTTTATATACCACTGTAGTTTCCTCATATGCAGTCTTGCTTATGGAATTAGTAGAATGCAAGACGCCATGAACCCCAGGGCTTGCAGAACTTTCCTTGCAGATAGATGGGGTTTTGTGGCCAACTGTTTAAAGTAGGTTGTCAAACTTGTTTCTCCAGAGTGAGTAAAGTCATCTGGGAAGTTGTGTTCAAGCTTGCTCCCATGAATACAATCTGTTGGCAGGGTACTAGGTGAGATTTCTTTTAGTTTATGGTGTACCCTAGTGAGGTTAGAAGTTTCTTTACGAATGCCAGATGATGTTGTAATAGCAAGTCCTGGCTTTCTGCCTGAATCTGATAATCGTCCAAGTATGGGTATATTTGAATATTTCTCTGCCTACAAAATGCAATGGCTGGAGCTAGACACTTTGTGAATACCCTGGGTGCAGTAGATCTGCCAAAGGGAAATGCAGAGAACTGATGCATGGAGCCTGCCCTGAAGCATAGGTATTTCTTGCAAGATTCCCTTATTGGAATCTGCAGGTAAGCTTCCTTTAAGTCTAAGGTTGCCAGCCAGGCATCTTTGCCTAGCATAGGAAGAAGCAGTTGAAGTGTTAGCATTTTGAATTTTGGGATTACCAGAAAGGTGTTTAGAATAGAGAGGTCCACGATGGGATGCCAGGAGCTGTATTTTCTAACTACCAGGAAAAGTCTTGAATAAAAACCTTGTCCCCCCTTTGTTCTGCTGGAACAGGTTGAATAGCCCTGATACTTAGATAAGAGAGAACCTGCTGTTGGGCCTCCGCCCACTGATTTGGGGTCTGGCCCACCGTTTGGGGTTGGTAGTGTGTGGAAGTGGAATCTGTATCCTTGGGAAACTATGTTCAAAACCCATTTGCTCTGGATAACGAGTTCCCAGTTTTTTGCCTGCAGGGCGAGCTTTCCTCCTAAGGGAGTAGGCAGTTGAGCAGGGCTTGAAAGGGTTAAGTCATTGTGACATTTTTCCATAGGGGAGTGGCTTACTACTCCCTGCTTTGGAAGTGGGAGCCCCCCATTGCTTAGGTCTGTGCGCAGCCTGAGACTGTAACCTAGGTGGTCTGCTGTTCCTGGGTTTGGACTGAGAAGGCCTGGAAGAGACTGGAGATGACCAATTCTTTGAAGGCCAATGCCTACTAAATCTTGGAGGCTGTACTTGCAGGATATCTTTAACAGTTTGCATAGATTTAGCTTTTTCCTCCATCCTTCTGAGGATTCTTCTGCTTTGTTGTCTTGGTTTAAGGGAGCATCCTGCAATTTAGCTTTAACATGATGATCTGGCAAGTTTTGCTCCTTAAGCCAAGCATGCCCTTCTAAGTACAGACCCAGTGACAGCAGCCCAGCAAGATGCTTCTAAAGCGTCAAAACCACATTGCAAAGCATGTTTACCAACTTGTTCTGCAGAATGCATTAAATCCTGTAATTCATGTTCAGCACAGTCAGGAATCAACATCATTTTCTGTTTAAGTAGTCCCATAATATGCTGCTGATACTTTAACATATGAAACTGGCAATTTAAAGCCCTAATGGCCAAAGCAGCAGAAGTGTATACCTTCTTACCCCATCTGCCTAAGGCTCTAGAATCTCTATCAGAAGGGGTAGGATTTTTGGCAGCAGTAGCCTCAATGCCTTTTGGTCCTTGGGAAATGGTCTCTGGATCCGCAGTAGGATTCTTGAAGAGAAACTTGTGAGAGTCAAGCTACTCTGTAATCCCTGTCAGGTTTTCTGGATGCTGGAGGTAAAGTGTCTGGGGAAAGGCTAGATTCCAAGAAAGCATCATTTACAATGTCCAGAACAGGAGGGATAGCTAAAGGCCTGTGTTGAGGAAGGAGTAAGAATTCTCTAAGCCTCTTTTTGGAGTCAGAGTAATCCTGGCTTTCCCAGCAGAAATGCTCCCTAAGAGTGTGCAAGGTTTCACCAAAAGAAAAATGTGGAGGGGAAGCAGAGGGAATCAAATCCTCTGTATCAGAATCCTCATAGGTAGATAAGGGCAAATCCTGGTAATCATAAGGAACAGAAATATCAGATTCCTGATCAGAAGAATCAGAAGGAAAATTCAGTTCAAGGTCTCTTAAGAGGGGGAAGGCTGGCTTCCCCTAATTAAGGTAATAAGGTCTTCAGCCATTCTAAGCATTTGTTTTTTAGGCATATGGGCCTGAGCCTGTGGTTTGGACATTGGTTTTCTAGGCGTGGTGCGAGTTTTAAGCCTGGATGAAGATGATGGCATTGGTTTAAAATGCAAGTCTGTAGGCCTGAATACACCCTCAGAAGCCGGTGCCTGCTCAGCTGCTCCGGACCCATCCAAGGTAGAGACATCCGCAGGTTCCATAGTCAAAGAAGCATCTCGCGGCATACCGGACTCCGAATGGGTCTCAGTAGAGGCCTGTGAATCTGAAGTAGCGGGTGTCAGGGGCTGCGAAAGTGCCTCACTGAGTACCGGCGGACTAGCTAAATGGAAGCATCGGCGGTAGTTTTGGACCTATGCGGTCTGTCTCTGTCTTTATACTTACGTTTTTTCAGAAGATCGGTAGTCAAATGGCTTAAAGCCATATCGGAGTACTGTGACCAAGTACGAAAATAATTTGCTACAAAGATAGCCCGACGACGAATAGTTTGGGGGTTGAACAAGGCACAAAACCAACAGCGAGGGATGTCGTGGTCTGGGCCTAAACAGGGGATGCAGTACGAATGAAAATCTCTATGAGGTATTTGCTTTCCACAAGTAAGACAATTGTTAACTTTTACTGACATCGGTTGGAGCAAGAAAAAGGATCCCCAATGGGGTACTTATCTTTTTTGAAGACTTCGGATCTGAAACTCGAAAACAAAAATTTCAGGAGTAGGCCAACCGGCACTTGCGAACTGCTTCTGCTTCGGGCACCGCATGGCAAGAAAGACTGATGTAATGGGGTTGGCTGCATGTTTTATACCCCTGAAGACCTGACGTCCTAGAAGAAGAGACAGTATCCGATGCAGGAATCCAAGACTCTGGTATTCAGGCCGGCTGAGGGCTACCTGCAGGTAGATAACCCAAATGTGATGACTGCAACAGTGAAACACAAAGAACATAGTACAGTTGTGTACACTTACTATAAATGTAGATGTTAGAGTGTATTCATTGTTGTAGTCCTGGTTACCCTCTCTCCAGCCCCCTGACTTCTCTTGGCTCTACCTTTCCTTATTGTTTGGTATATTTAAGTTCTCTGGTGTATTTGCATTTTGATGGAGGTGTAACATAACATATAACTGCTTCCCATTGTGGGGGCACCTGACATCTGGGGCAAGAAAAACTGATGTAATGGCGTCGGCTGCATGTTTTATACCTCTGATGACCTGACGTCATGGAAGAAGAGACGGCATCTGACGCAGGAATCCAAGACTCTGGTATTCAGGCCGGCTGAGGGCTACCTGCAGGCAAATAACCCAAATGTGATGACTGCAACAGTGAAACACGAAGAACATCTGGTTCTATGGTGACTTGGGAATGTAGTTTCCGAAGGATGGGAGGAAGCAGATCGTGGAGTGGGAGTGGAATGACTTTGAAGGAAGGTAGTTCTTTCCAGTCCATAATGTAATCTTTACTGACAATGGTGAGTATTCATTTGTCTATGGCAATCTCGTCCAGCTTTGTAATGGGGAGAGAAAGAGCGTGCCTTTTTGATAGGGAATGGCAAGAATGACAGGGAGGAGGTAAGGAAGACAGCCACACAGACTTTTCTGTGACGGGAGGCCTCACAGATCTGTGGTCCCCTTCAGTTTTTTCAGAAAATCGTTTTCTGGGTGTCTTCTTGTGTTCCTGAGAAGGCTGATGTCCCCTTCTAATAATGGAAGTGGGCTTGGCAGGGTAATTTCTCTGGTATCTGAGCAACAGGTAAGAAGGATTTGTCTGCAGTTCTTCATAGTTTTACTGTGCTCCTGCAAGGTTCTGAATAAGCTAGTTGCCTGTGGTCCAAACAACAGTTCCCTGTCAAGTAAGGAACCTAACAGTTTAGCCTTGAAATCTTTTGACAGAGCTTGTTACACAACCAAGTGCGTCTCCAAATGACTGATCAGTAGCTGCTCTGTAAAACGTCTCAACAGCATTACAGGTGCATTTTATAGTATGCCTAGCAACTTGAGTGTCCTGATTTACCATGGACAAAATTTGTTGATTAGAATCTATGCCTGACATGTCAGCAACAGTCTTGTTCAGATTGTTAAAGATAAACAAGAGGTATTTGGTCATCTGGGTCTGATGGCCAAGGTAGCAGAAGTATAGACATTTTTATCCCACCTATCTATGATCCTGCTGTCCCTTGTCTGATGGTAGGGCACTACCACTTGGCAGTACCTTAGAAGATTTGTCTGAGGTTAAGGAAACAGCTGAATGGTTAGTTACAGGATGCTTGAAAACTTGTTTAGTCTTTTGCAAGTTTTTCTTTGGGGTAACATCCCCCTGAATCAAGTGCAGAGACGCCGACCCTTGATACACTTCAATCACTTTTTCAGGAATTTCTTCACATCTTTTTAAAAGGATGATCTGCAGTTACCCTTCTCAGTTGCAGTGATAGTCCCTTCAGATATGCACTCCTCTTGATGCCACACTGGCCTCCAATGGGGTTACGATAGAGGACATCTAAGGCAGAGACAGGCATATCATGGGTTCTGTAGCCTGTGTGGGTACAATGAGATCAGAATTGACAGACTGTCTCTCAGACTTATGCATTCTCAGTTTTTTCTTTGGAACAGAAGGTACGTCAGGTAAGGAGGGCTCTGCCATCATAGTCTGGGCCAAACACTTCAGTCACTGGGTCTCTATAAATGCGTTCAACAAAGACAATCGGGAGCATAATGTCTTTGGAACAAAGAACTGGCAAACAGAACAAGATCTGTAATCGTATTCTGCACTAATGCAGAAAAGACACTGGGTATGGAGGGTATCTGCCTATAGCAGTCACAATTACTCCTACTAGCTGACATCTAACAAAATCTCAGCAAAATAATTTAAACAAGCTGCCTACCGCAGTCACACTTACTCCTACCAGCTGACATCCAACAAATCACAGCAAAATAGTTTAAACAAAAAGGAAGATTCTCCAACAATGCATATTATCTGAATCCAAGCCGATTTAACAGTAGGAATGACCACGCAAAGGTCAAATAGGTGTGAGACCTGTGTTCGAGTTAGTGGTGAGACAGTCTGAGGTTCACACTCGTACATCTACTTATATATTCCTAAGCATTTAAGCTGAAGTCATATGTTGGATGTATGCTTCTAAGATGGTTTAGGCTTTGGTACCCAGGTGGTGGAAAATTCAACTGTTTGAAATACTGCAACAGTGATTTCAGTCAAGACCTTGTGAGAGGTAGATTCTTCAAGTGTGGTTTGACAAGGGGAAACTACATCTGTCAGGGCCAAAATGGGACTCTGAGGATGACAGTGGCCCTGCGCAACAAGGCTTTCTGAACTACTCTGATCATCAGGAGAAGGGGGCAGTTTAACTGTAAAGCAACTCTGGGGGCCTAATGATGATAAAGTGTGTCCTGGGCATTTGTTCGGGTGGGGGCTATGGCAATATCTGGACTGAGAAACCACTTGTGAAGCAACAGAATATATTCCTATTGAGCCTGTCCTCCAAGTTGATGAACCACCCAGGGATATGTGCTGCAGTCCGAAACCAGTGAGAAGCTATCACCCACTACCACACTTTCATGGCCTCATGACAAAATGGTTATTATCTGGTTTCCCCTTGCCTGTCTGTGTACCAGACAACTGTCATGATGTCTGTCTGAATATTTATCACTCCCAAAGGAAGGTAATCCTGCAGTTCTTGCAACACAATGAGATCCACTCTCATCTCGAAAACATTTACGTGAAGATAAGCCTTTGGTCAAATTCATTTTTCCTTTGCAATGCTCCCCCACCCACCCAAGGGTGGTATGTGGTCACCGTTGCTGCTGGGAAGGGAATATGGAACAGTCTATCTGCTAACACTAGCAGGGACTGTAGCCAAGCAGGTGTTTTCTGTATGACTAAATGATGATAACAAAAAGAGAAAGAGGATGGAACCTCTGAAACCATTGTGACTGTAGAAGCCACTAAAGTATCCTCATGTGGTAACAGCAAACTGTATCATCAATATTGATGCTGTCATGAAACCCAACATCCTCAAAATTAACCATGCTGAGAGATGTTTGGACATCAGAAGGTTCTGTAATGCAGATCTTAAACAGAGATTCTGTCCTGGGGAAGGGATATAAACATTATCATAGTGTCCTGCTGACATCTACAAACACCAAGCATTGAGTATCAAACTGGACTCTCCTAGATTGATGGAAATGCCTACAGTGGCATATAACTAAATGAGGTAATCCTTGACTTGCAAGAGAAACTCCTTTGAAGAGGCAGCCAGGAGTCAGTCATCCAAGGAATATTTTGAATTCCTGGAATCACAGATGGGCTACTACTGCCATACATTTTGTGAACACCCTGGGTGTTGGCAATGACTGGCTCCCAAATGGAAATGAAGAAATCTCCTGGACTCCTCAGAAATCTTTGTGTGATGGTAAGCATCCTGAAGATCTACAGACCACATCCATTCTTTCTTCTAAAGACATGGAAGAAAGTACAGTTGTGTACACTTACCATAAATGTAGATGTTCGAGTGTATTCACTGTTGCAGTCACCACATTTGGGTTATTCCTGCCAGGGTAGCCCTCGACTGGCCCAAATACCAGAGGCTTAGTATTTCTGCGTTGGCTGCTGTCGCTTCAGGACTGACATCAGGTCATCAGTAGTATAAAGTAAGGCAGCCAATGCCATTACATCAGTTTTTCTTGCCTTGTCAGGAGCCCCTAAGTGGGAGCCAGGTTATGGTGGAAGAACCCCACCAGGAGAAAGTAAATACCAAAATGTCCCTTGTCAGGAGAGAGAGAGAGAGAGAGAGAGAAGAGAACAGGGGGGGGTGGAGGGAGGGAAACCAGGACTGCAACAGTGAATACACTCGACATCTACATTTATACTAAGTGTACACAACTGCACTATGTTCTATATGTTTAACTGTTGCAGTCACCACATTTGGGTTGATTCCCAAAGCTGAGGAAAGGGGTGGAGGCAGTAAAGGAGACTATGGTCTGGCTAGGATGCCCTGCAAGACTGCAGTGGCAAAGCCTGACCAGGATTTGGAGAAGATAGGCAGGTGGTAATGTTTGTGAAAGTGTGAACAGATGTCCAGGTGGCAGCCTCCAGGATGTCCCTGGTGGGTACTCTTCTAAGGAAAGCTGCAGAGGTGGAGGCTGGTCTGGTGGAGTGAGTCCTGATCCCCTTAGGGGGGTCCTTTCCGTGTTGCTTGTAACAGAAATGGATGCAGTGTGCTATCTATTTGGAAATTGTTTGTTTGGAGACGGTTTTGCCCTCTGCCCCTGCAGCAAAGCTAATCAGCAATGATCAGACTTTCTGAATGATTTAGTCCTGTCTGTGCACATCTAGAGAGTGCAGGATCCTTTCCCCTTTCTTCTGTGGGTTAGGGAAAAAGGTGGGCAAATGAATGGATTGGTTGAGAGACACACTGGACACCACTTTGGGCATGAAGGATGGGTTAGTCCTGAGGGAAACCCTGTCAGCATGGAAGATGATGAAGGGCTCCACAGCCATGAGTGCTTGTAGTTAGGAGACTCTTCTGGCTGAAGTGATGGCCAGAAGAAAAACTGTCTTCCAGTTGAGAAATTTTAACTCTGCTGAAGAAGCTGGCCCAAAGAGGGTTAGGGTGAGCTTTTCCAACACAAAGTTAAGATCCCCAGCTGGGGTAGGTGCTCTTCTGGGTGGCCTTAAGTTGCTAGCCCCTCTTAGGAATTGTTTGATCAGAGGGTGTGAGAAAAGGGGCTGCTCAGTGGGGAAATGAGCAGAGACAGCAGAGGCATGAATTTTAATACAGGAAAAGGAGAGACCACTGTGTAGCAGGTCAACTAAGTAATCCAGGATGAGAGAGAGGGAGGGCTGTGCCATATCGGCTCTCTTAACCTGAATCCAGGTGCAGAACCTTTTCTATTTGTCAGCATAAAACTTTCTAGTGCTAGGGCGGGCGTCTGGCCTCACATATAACATCTAGAACCTGCTTACTGAGGTTGGCAGATTGATCAGTGGTTAGGGAATAAGCCAGGCTGCCAAACTGAGGGTCTGCAATTGGGGATGCATGAATTCTCCTTCCCTCTGGGTCAGGAGGGTTGGGGTCTGAGTGAGATGCCATGGTGGCAGAAGGGACAGGCTGTGCAGCAGTGGGTACCAGTGCTGGCAAGGCCAGTCTGGAGCAATAAGAATTGCCCTTGGTTTTTCCTCCCTTATTTTGAGCAGTACCCTGGTGATGAGAGATAGTGGAGGAAAGGCGTAGACCAATAGACTGACCCAGGGGAAGGAAAGGGGATCCACTTTCCAACACTGCAGTGATGCTGCCTGGTGCAGAACTTGCTGAACTGATGGTTGGTGTGGGAGGCAAAGAGGTCGACCTTCGGGATGCCCCATTTCTGAGTTATTAGGGTTAAGGTTCTTTTGATTCCAAAAACACCACTCCACGAACCAACTCACCAAGAACAAAAAAAAAACACACTGAACAACTGGAGAAATGGTCACCATCCACTTTTACTGTGTACCTATTGCATCAAGCTGAAGTACTAGGAATACAGTAAAAGTGGATGGTGACCGTTTCTCCAGTTCAGTGTGTTTTTTTTTTTAAGGTTCTTTTGTCTAGCTGCCACTCGTGTGGGTCCAGAAAATTTCTGCTTAAGTGGTCTACCAGAGAGTTTAGAGAACCTGGCAGGAATTGTGCTAACAAGTGGAGTTGCATGGCAGAGGTTGTGTGCCAAAGGGTTATGGCCAGCCTGCATAGAGGTTAGGAGCGAGTCCCTCCCTGCTTGTTGATATACCACATCACAAGTGGTGTCTATTTTGATCAGGAGAGCCCCTGGGGAGAGAAGGGGCCTGGAAGCTGTCAATGCATGCTGGACAGCTAGCATCTCTTTTTGGTTGATGTGCAAATGGATTTGCTGTGGGCTCCATTGGCCCTGTATGCACATGTCGTGCAGGTGTGCACTCCAGGCATAGTCTGATGCATCTGTGGTGAGGGTCTGGGTGGCGGGGGGAGGTGAGAAAAGTAGTCCCTTGTTGTGGGAGCATGCTGTTGCCCACCAAAGAATATCTTTCCTGAGGCAAGGTATCATGGGTATAAGACTTTTCAGGTCTTGAGAGTGTTGACACCAAAGGCTTTTTAGGTACCACTAAAGTTTCTTCATATGCAGTCTGGCATATGGAATGAGTAAAATGCAAGATGCCATGAACCCCAGAGCTTGAAGGAGTTTCCTTGCAGATAACTGGGGTCTCGTGGCTAGTTGAGAGAAGCAGGCTGTCAGGTAAGTTTGCTTTTCTGGTGTAAGGAATGCCATCTGGGGTGCTGTGTCCAGGCTTGCTGCCAGGAATATAATCCTTTGGGTGGGTACTAATTTGGACTTCTTTTCATTGATAGTGTACCCTAGGGAGGTCAGTAGGGACTTTACAAAGGCCAGGTGCTTGAACAGCTTTTCCTGACTGTCTGCCTGAATTAGGCAGTTGTGTAAGTATGGGTAAATTTGGATATTCCTTTGTCTGCAAAAGACAATGGCTGGAGCAAGATATTTTGTGAACACTCTGGGAGCAGTAGATAAACCAAAGGGAAGTGCAGAGATCCTGCCCTGAAACGTAGGTATTTCCTGCATGATTCCCTGATAGGAATGTGGAGGTAGGCCTCTTTCAGGTCTAGGGTGGCTAGCCAAGCTTCCTTGGAGAGCATGGGTAGCAGTTGCTGGAGGGTGTGCATTTTGAATTTTGGTATCACCAGAAAGGTGTTTAGAATGGAAAGATCGAGGATGGGGCGCCAGGTGTCCTCTTTTCTGGGTACCAGAAAAAGTCTGGAGTAGAAACCTTGGACTTTCTGTTCTGCAGGAACCTGCTCTATTGCCCTCATAGAGAGCAGGGAAAGGACTTGCTTTTGTGCCTCTGCCCACTGGTTTGGAGGTAGATCTGGGAATCCTTTTGGGGTTGAAAGAGTGTGGAAAGAAAATCTGTATCCCTAGGGCACTATGTTGAGGACCCAGCGGTTGTTGGTGATGGTGGCCCACTTGTTTGTGTGAAAGGAGAGTTTTCCTCCTAGTGGTAAGTGAAGGTGGGAAGAGAGAGGGTGTGGGGGAGGAGAGTCATTGTGAGTTCTTACCATGAGGGGGTGGCTTAGAACTCCCAGTTTTTGAAGTGGAGAAATTCCACTGTTTTGATCTCTGCATTCCCTGTCACTGCTGTCTGGGGTGGGGGGTCTGCTTCCACAGGGTCTGGGCTGAAATGACCTGGTGGGAGCAGGAAAGGACCAGTGCTTGGAGGGGTAATGCCTGCTGAACTAGGGTGGCTGGACCTGTAAGAAATCCTTAACTGTCTGCATAGATTTAGCTTTTTCTTCCATCTTTTTTAAGACCTCCTCTGCCTTAGTGCCAAATAATAATAATGTTGTCTTTTTGCAAGGGTGCATCCAACAATTTAGATTTAACATGGTCTGGCAAGGGCTGTTCCTTTAGCTATGCATGCCTTCTAAGGACAGAACCGGTGACTGCTGCCCTGCAAGAAGTTTCTAGGGTGTCAAAACCACAGTGTAAGGTGTGCTTAGTTACTTGACTTGCAGAATGCATTAACTCTCGTTATTCTTTAGATACTTCACAAGCACAAAAGAAAGAGACTTTTTCTTTGAGGAGTTCCATGGTATGTTGCTTAAATTTTAGCATATGGAACTGGTAATTTAGCGCCCTGATAGCAAGAGTAGCAGAGGTGTATACTTTTTTACCCCATCTGTCTAGTGCTCAGGAATCCTTATCTGAGGGGTGGGATTCTTAGCAGAGGTTGCTTTCATTCCTTTAGGCCCTTGAGAAATTACCTCAGGGTCAGCATTAGGATTTTTGAAAAGAAACTTGCATGAGTCAGGGACTCTGTAATACCTGTCAGGTTTTCTGGGTGCCAGGAGTCAAACTGGATTTCAGGAAAACATCATCCATGACATCCAGGACTGGGGGAGTGGTCAGGGGTCTGTGCTGTGGAAGATCTAAGAATTCCGTTTGTCTCTTTTCAGACTGAGGGTAGTCCTGACATTCCCACTGGAAATGCTCCCTTAAGGTATGAGGGGTTTCCCCAAAGGAAAGGAATCCTCTGCATCAGAATCCTCATAAGCAGAGAGGGTTTTGCATGTCTTCATATTCAGATGCATCAGAGTCCTCAGACTCCTGTTCAGACAAAACTATTGGGGACAGATCACTTTTTCTTTTGGAAGGGGTAGCTTGGCTTCCCTCGATCAGCATGATAAGGTCTTCCGCCATTTTAAGCATTTGAGACTGAGGCAAGGAAGCAGGTGCCTGAGATTGGGTCGTCGGTTTCTTGGGTGCGGTTCGTACCCTGGGCCTTAGAAACTCTGTAGTTTTTGAAAGAACGGTAGAAGCGAAAGATGTTGTCGGTTTATGTCGAGAATTGATAGTGCGAAGTACTTCCTCGGAAGCCGGTGCTTGCTCAGCGGCTCCGGACCCATCCAAGGGAGAGACAACCACAGAATTCTTAGTCAAAGAAGAGTTTTGCAGTATACCGGACTCCGAAAGGGTCTTGGTAGCGGCCTGCGAATCCACAGAAGTGGGCACTGGGGGCTGCAAAAGCGCCTCACTGAGGAGTGGAGAACTGACGACTGGCTTAATGGAAGCGTCGTTGGTAGGTTTGGACTTGTGTGGTCTGTCTCTGTCTTTATCCTTATGTTTTTTTCGGAAGATCTGCTATCGGACGGCTTACCGAAGCCATATCGGAATTCCAGGACAGTAAGCGAAAATATCTAGCTACAATAAAGGCCCGACGACGTATAGTTCTGGCATTGAACAAAGCACAAAAGTGACAGTGGGGGACGTCGTGATCTGGGCCTAAGCAAGTGACACAATAAGAATGAAAGTCTCAGTGTGGTATTTGCTTTCCACAGGCGAGACAATTATTAACTTTTTCTGACATCGGTTAGTGCAAGAAAAAAAGATCCCCAATGGGGTACTTAGCTTTAGAAGATTTCAGCTTCAATTCGGAAGACGAAACTCAGGTAGCGGCTGACTGAACTTGTGGCAAGCAAGACTGAAGTAACAGCATCGGCTGCTTACTTTATACTACTGACGACCTGACGTCAGTCCTGAAGCGACAGCAACCGAAGCAGAAATACTAACTTCTCTGGTATTCGGGCCGGCCGAGGGCTACCCTGGCAGGGATAACCCAAATGTGATGATTGCAACAGTGAAACACGAAGAACATCAGACTGCACTGAGACCACTTGAAAGATGGTCTTTGTGATATACTTGTTCAACAGGATTAGGTCCACTATGGACCCGAGTTCTTTGGATTTCTTTGTAACTAAAAAGACAAAAAGAATCCTGAATAAAACCCTAACCCAGACTGGTCTGGTGAGACCTCCTGGATGGCTTTTTTTTTTTGGAGGGGGGGGGGGAGGATCTCTTGCATGGTGTTCTTTGCCAGATCAGGTGAGACATCTAGTAATGGGTGGAGACTTCCAAAAATGGAATGTGATAACCTCTGGCTATGATCCTTCTGACCTACTTGTCTCAAGTGATGGAGAACTATGAGACTGGGTAGAGAGATATGTGCCTCCCATGAATGCCTGCAGACCACCCTGGCCACTGGGCCTGTGTCTGTTAAAGTGACCGCCTCTGCAATGGCCACCTCTGTCAGAAGAGTTGAACTGACATCTAGACTTTTGGACCTAAAGAGAACAAGGCCATTTTTGGTTCTTGTTAAAAGGGCATGGGGGGACTCAAACTTAACTCCCACTGCAGACAAAGTCTTGCCATCTTGTTCACTCTTCTGCATTTTTTTTCTTCCATCATAGAGCTAAACAGGGTACTATCTTCAAATGGGGCACTGGTAAAGAGTTCTTTAATGTTGTCTGAGAAATCATACAACCACAACCAAGCATGGCGTCTCATAGTGAAGCCTGCTCCAGCTGTCCTCACTGCCCCATCTGCCGCATGGAGAGGTTGGTAAAAGTGGAAATGGGCAACAAAGTAGCCTGAAGTTATTTCTATGACTCAGGAGAAATTGGATTCTTCAGAGCAGATAACACTCTTGAGAGATCCCTCTAGATTCTCTTCACATATGCAGCATTGTTCACTGCTCGAACAGCGAATGAGCCCAAAGCACACACCTGCTTTCCCATTCTACTCCTTGTTGGGCACATGAAAAAAAGATGAGTCCTCAGGTAACACTTTCTTTGTAGCTAATGCAATAACTATGGATTCTACAGGAGGGGGTTTGGACAAAAATGGTTTGTCTTTGGGGGCCTGGAGCATCTTGTCTGACTTCTGCTATGATTTCTTAATCGCCAAATCAATAAGCTCGTTGGGGGCAGTGACCACCCAGGACAATGAAGGTGTCATTCCACACACATCAAACAGTACATCCTGACAGGGAGGTTCTATAAGCCAAGATCCCCACTGATGCAGGAGTTCTAGGATATCTCCAAAGGAAGCATCCTTGGGTGAGGATTGTGGGGATCCCTCTCCATCCTCAGAGTCGTTAGCAAAAGTGATCGATTCCAACAGGGAGTCCAGATATTTCTTCTTCCACGACCATCTTTTTAAGTGCTAAGGGGATGAGGCTCCTGAGTCCTCTGAGGACTCTCTCTGCACCACGGCAGAAAGTTTGGGGTCGATGGAACAATTCTGATCCATGGATGCCTTTGCAGAAGCTGATAAGACTGAGGGTCAATAAGTGGAAATGTTGCCAGTGGAAACTGTGGCTCTGCCCTTTGGGGCAAAGAAAGAATTCTCCCCAACACTTGGAAGGCCATGTCAACCTCTAATGGATCCGAAGCGGCCTTCTCTGTTGTCGGATCAAACTTCTCAATACAGGAGTGAGACAATGACTACAGATGGTCTGCTGATTCACCAGGGAAGTCGATACAGAGGTGGGGATCAGACCCCAAAAAATCAAAGGCAGATGCCTCCAAATCAACCAGTACAGGAGCCCACCAGACTCCTAGCGTTTGAGACCCAGAGATTGGATCTGACAGGGCTGGAACTAAAGGAGTCAGATCGAACAGTCCTGGAGCTGAAGAAACTTGGATTGAAGGTCTCAGAGTCACATGATCTGGATGGAAAGATGGTTCTGAGATGACAAGATTCAAAGGTCGGACTGGTGATGATACCTGGATAAGGGTAAAGTGTACGGATTCTACTGGCTTTAGAACCAAAGGGGTAGGAATGATCCCCATCTCAATCTAGGCCTTCAGAAACTTCTGTAATAGGCAATCAGGATCTACCTCAGAAGTACTTCAGATCCTTCATGCCTTGTATGTCAAATGAAAATAGGAAAGCCTAGAAGGTGGTCGCTCTTTTTTTCAAAAATTGCCTTTCTTGGAGAATCTTGATTAATAATAGTTTGCCCAAATTCTGGATCCACGATCCTAGGAGCCAAAGTACTGCTCAACATTTTCTCTGGATCACAGTCTTTGGTCTTAGAGGTTTTGTCAACTGACTTTTTTGGTTTTGGGGTATCCAGATCAGGAGTAAGAAACCCTTTAACGATTAGCTAATTTCATCAGTCCGTCAACACCCTGGGTCCAAAGGCAGCAGAAAAATCACAGGAAATGGTTAAATCGGAGACTCCCAACACACCACACAAAGATCGGGGTGATACTGTGAAGGGATCCTGTGGATACACTTTGCACATTTCATAAAGCTAGTAGGCTTGCCACCAAGCAATATTTAAAAAAAATGAGTAAGAGGTAACAACACATACTACAATTGCTACAGTAAATTACTAATTTCACTAAATAACTACACACTAAAATCCTAGTACTTGAAATACTACAACTACAATGCTTAACTTATAAAACTGTGAAAAAACACAGTACATCAATTATAATATGTATATAACACTAAAGGCGGTAAGGATGCTGACAAAAAAACACCAATGAGAAAGGAAAGGTTCAACTAACAGGAGTTGAAGAAATATACAGAAATCCCAAGAAAAAATACTGTATATTATAAATTTAGACAATACAGCAATCAAAAGCTATGTAAATAGCATTGTCTTTTGAGGTGAAGCACTTATCTGCCTAGATTCTGTTGCTACTCGTAAGGTGGCAAACGAGATCAGAGTTAGTCGGGGATGGGGGAGCAGGACATTATGGGAATTGAAGATTTTGAAGGGCATGAAGCTGGAGCATTAAATTTGCCAAACTAGATCTGAGCGATGACTCAAGGAGCAATATGTCAAATCAGATGGACTGAATGAAGAGGATCTTAAATGTTTCGTACAATTATGTTATATATCAGTGCTACACATGTTCATCTCAAGTCATTTTACTTATCCTCTCCATAGTAACAGATTATATTCTAGTTAAACTCTGTAAATCACTAAAAAAACACCCTAGACTAACAGGGCCAGCACCTTAACACAACCTCTATGGTGTCTCACCTTTCCCCAGGTGCTCAACATAACACCGCACATTTGATATGCAATATTTGCAGGGTATAAATAACGTGTCTATAGGAACCAATTTAATATATGTACAGAGATTTAAGATATTTAGCACCTTGCGTCTATGGCTGGGTTCAAAGCTTATACCACATGTGCTGGTATACTACATTATTGCATACTCAAATACTTGCTGATGTAGCTGGTCATATACAGTCTGCATCCATCTCATCACTCAGGCTATCCTGAATAAACACATGCTACATGGCGTCAGAAGTAAATGGAAATGAGTCATTCTGTCATTCAACTGAAAGAGTTCAGGTGCATCTGCCACTATACAGGGTAATCTGTCACAGACCTGCAAACTATGGCTGCAGATTTGCTCCTGAATGTGAGTGGGGTATTGCAGAACTGCATATCCCTGGAATAAAAGCCCAAAAAGTTTATAACATATTTGATTTATGACAGGGAAAAATACACATCCGCAATGATATAATGCTTTCATAGTTACTATCAGAACAGGAAGAATTTGCTATTGTTTTCCTTAATAAGGCACAAGTTCCCACCAAGTTACTTTGTATGTTACTAAATTACAGAATTTAATGAGTTGCATGATTCTTTAGTACAAAAAAAACAGATTTATGAGTAGTATCAGAAAAAAATATGCAAGTCATAGACTACTGACAGAATCAGATTTTAATTGATGTTTGCAGAGCAAATGAAAAAAAAAAGATACATTACTGTGCATTTAAAAGTAGCAAGTTGACCATTATTTTTTTTTCACTTTCTATCCCAGTGATACATCAGCAATGTATTTACTAAGTGGCTTTCTGTAACAGTCTGAGCAGGATGTGTGTAACAGCAGATATCATTGGTAGTGCCATATTGAGCAGCACTGCATCTAACACCACTTAGTTCTCTGGTTGGGCTTGAGGTTGCAATCACTTGTGTGTGGAGTCTGCATGTACTCCCTGTCTGTGTGGGATTTATCCATGTGCTTTTGGTTTCTTCTCCGAGATCCTTAGCTATAGAATATATGGCCCTGGCTATCTGCACTTATGCTTTTGTCCCAAGCTAACACCAGAAGGGTACACAGAATAATATATGCTTCTATCCATTTGTTATTTTACTTTTGCCCCAAATTGACACCAGAGGGGTACACAGAAGGTAACTTTCTCTTTGGAATCACAGAAAGGCAGGAACTATTCCCAGATAAGGCAGTATATCCTTGTACTTGACTTCTCATTTTTTGTGGACATGAAAGTTATGTACTTACCATAACAATAGTTCTGTGTTGGCTTCTTCTGTCCGTCTAAACCTGTGGGTAATGTGATCTATTGGATCAGAGGCTGGCACTTCAGAATCTTCAGTTCTGACGCTCTACCTCTTTTCTCTTAATGCTATGGGCCACTAAATCTCCACAAAACGAGTTTGCCCTACCATTCCTGACTTGCATATAAAGTCCACCTATCAAAGACTGACGATAAGACCAAAGGGTCTCAACAGACTTCAGAGTGCACCACAAGATCCACCAAGAACCGTAAACTGATGTGACAATTTTGAAACGGGGGGCGAAAGGTGGGATGGTTGAGAGGGACAGAAGAAGACAACATGGACCTAGTATTATGGTAAGTACATAAACTTTGTATCTGATGTTTTTTTTCTTTCTGCCTCATCCTGTGGGACAGAGTCCCTAGCCAGGCAGAAAAGGTAGTATCAGGAGAACAATATTCTGCAAAATGGTAGAGCCAATGAAGTCCTAGGTCTAACGTGAATGTCTAGTTTACAATCAATAGAAAAATCCTATATCTGGACCGAATGTCTAGTTTATAATCAACACAAAAGTTTGAGTGTTAGACTGGGTAGCCACTGCAAAAATATCATCTTAAGAAGCATGACCAAAAGAGGGAGCTGAAGTAGATACTGTCCTAGCAAATTGGGCTTTTGTCTTGCTAGGTAGGGATATACCTTTCATGGCATAAACAAAATATATGCAATAAACAAAGCCACCTGGACAAAGTAACCTTGGAAAATGGTTTTCCCAAGTTTAGCTCTACAGGAGGACAAAAAGTTCATATGATCTCCTAATATATTTGTTCCTGTCTAAAAAGAGTCATAACTGGTGACTGAGATCTAGGCAATAAAGCATGTATAAGCCCATGCTACTAAAGTTTTGGAAGAAAACCATTAATCAATTGGTCCTGGTTAGACTCAGAGGCCACCTTAGGCAAGAAGCAAAGATTTGTCCACAATGAAACCTGTCTTAAAGAAAAATAAGGTAAAGTGGGATACAGGATAAAGACTCTAGTGCTGAAAGTCGTCTGGCTGAAGTTACTTCAATTAAGAGTGCTTTCATGACAGAAACTAAGTCCACATTAGCAGCTGATTTGAAAGGGGGCCCTGGTCAAATCTTCGAGGAGAAAAGACAAGTCTCAAGGAGGAATCAGATCCCTTAATGGAGGCCTGAGCAGGAGGGTACCATCCAAAAAGGCTTGGATAATATTAAAGAAACTGGCAGACTGTCTTGACCCACATGGAAATTTGAAATGAACACCAGCTGAACTGTGACAGTAGAGTAGCTATTCTCAGACTGAAAAAGACCACCTAAGAAATCTAATGCATCTCACTGGGCAGTGAAAAGATTCAAGTCCTTTGGAATAGGTCAAAATGAAAATCTTCTCCCTTTCTTACCATAAACCTTTCTGGTGGAGGAATTCTAAGAAGAGGAGAAGAGATACACAACTCTAAGAAGTTTACGATCTCTGGCCATCACTGGAACCAGAGGAACCAAGCAGTCAACTTGAGGGATTTCAGATTCGGGAGAGGCTGGCCCAAAGGATGAGACATCAAATCTGGCATGGGATCCAGAATCCAAGTAGGATGGAACATGTGAAGCTATAGAATGGGGCTGTAAGGATTATGGTCACTCTGCAATGGGGTGCTTACTGCAGAAACGTGATTATCCATTACAAAGGGCATCAGACAGCAAGCATAAGGATGACCCAGGTGCCAAGTACACAGTAGAGCACTCTTTGATGACTATCCCTTGGGAGGGATCAGGGGAAAAAAACTGCTGCACTTGGCTTTGAAGGGGCCACAAAGAGATTACGTGCAACTAGCACCAGCGGCTGAAAATTTGTGCAGCCACTTACAAACTGAGGTAGCACTACTAAGGCATCAGAATGCTCCTGCTCAAACAGTATACTAGAATGCTGGATTTCCCTAGTGTGTGTGTGTGTGTGTGTGTGTGTGTTATCAGAAAGAATTGCAAGGACACTGCCTATTCCCACATCCACACACCTTCTTGACACAGGTGACAGATCAGCTTCCTCCTTTGTTTATGTACCAAACTACTACCATGTTGTCATCTGGGGAGGCAGTAGCGAAAGGCCTGCAATGCTAGGAGGACTGCTCTCATCTCCAAAATACTGATGTGAAGATGGGCCTCTGACTAGGACCAGGTACCTTGGGCCATATTCCCGTCACACTACCCCTCACATTCCAGGAGAGAAGCATCTGTGGTCACAGTAGCCATGGACTGTGGAAGAACAAATGTTTGATCTGCAGAAACATACCCTGACATCAGCCACCTAGAGATGTGACAACAACAAATAATGCTAATAAGACAGATAGGAAAGTTCATCGGGTGAGTTGCCACAGACCACTGGACTGAAAGATTTCATTGAAGATCCCATCCCTCATGAAGAACCTGGGTAGTTGGACAAGACAGACTGCAGCTGCCATCAGGCCAGGAAGACAAAGAATCAAGGAAGCATGTGGCCTCTAAAGCAGCAGAATTTGAACTGAAGTTGCAGGTAGCGTAATCACGAGGAAGGAAGTCTGGCAATCTGAGTAGTGCTGTCCAGATAGCAACTAAAACTCTAGAGTTTGAATAGTTTCGGACTGGATTTGTCAAAATTGACTGCAATGGCCAAAGACAGATACAGATGGAGCAAGGAGTCTCTCGCCTGGACCAAAAGTCCCTCTGAAGACACTGTAAGGAGCCAGTCCAGGTACAGAAAGACATGGAATCCCTGCAGCCTGAGACAAGCTGCTACCACTGCCATGCATTTGTTAAACACCCTGGTGGGGGGGGGGGGGGGCTGTGATGAAGCCATAGGGCAGTACTCGAAATTGATAGTGACTGGCTTCCAGTCTAAAGCAGAGGTAAAATGGACTGCATCATCATCATCTGTAACTTGTTCTGTTTGACAAAGATGTTTAACTTGCTTAGGTACAAAATGGACATGACGTCCCTGATCATCTCTGGCACCAAAAAGAATTTTGAATAGACCCTGGATCCTCTTTGGTCTGGTGGTACCTCTCAGATGACTCATTTTATGAGCAGCTTTTAAATCTCTGCTGCTACCTTCCCTTCTTTGGTAGGGTGGTACATCTAGAAGGGATTTTTGTCTCAGTCTTGGGGTAAACTGAAAGGGAATGGTGTAGTGTTTGGAAGTGACTCAAAAACACCAAGGCATCAAATATGATGGTCTCCCAAGAGGGTGGACAGCCAAGCACAACCAGATTACTTCCAGAACACAGCAGTCAGGCACAGGGCTTGCCAGAGAGGGTCCTCTGAAGCTCTGGTTCTGAATAGCACCCATGCCCCTATGGCAGGGTCCATTAAAGAGTTCTCCCTCTCCGCACTGGGGGGGGGGTTACCTTCACCTGCAGTGTCCTGAGAAAACTATTGTGACTAGCAGAACAACCCCCCTTCTTTCTTGAGAAGGTCCTCTATGGGGTGGAAAGGTGAACTCCCGACAGCAGACAACTTCTTGCTATCTTGTTTGCTCATCAGTGTCCTTAACTTTTGGTCCAAATAAAGTTGACCCATCCAAGGGGCATTAAGAAAGGACATCTTGAAGCACTTTGCAAAATTACACAGCAGTATCTTGAAGCACTTTGCAAAATTACACAGGAGTATCAAGACATAACAGAAGACTGCAATGTCAGTGCCTAAAGCTCCTGCTGTGCCATCCACTGGATTTCAGTTGAGTTCCACAACATAGATAACATGATGGCCAACTGAGTCTCCTAGGTCTTATGAGAGTCAATCAAAGGCCGAGATGCCATCAATGTAGTAACTTCAATGATTAGGTCTCTCTGAAGTCTAGTCAAGTGTGCCATTTAGTTCAGCGCATGAAGAGTAAAAGTGTTTGAAGCATATGTGCTCTTCCCAAATCTGTCCAGCACCGTGACCCCCTCTTTGCTGATAAACCAAAGCATTCTCTCTTTAGAGATTTCTTTCTTCTTTGGCTGTAGCAACCACAGCGGCACTGACTGAGACTCTTGCCCCAGAAGTACCTATCCTTGTAAGGTTTAGGTCCCAGATCAGGCCTGCGCGATACTGTCTCCAGTACATCAAACTCTCACAATGCCTTCCTGGACACAGGGTGTGCCATCCAAAACATGGTTGGGCCTGCACCAAAGATTTTGAGAAGACAGACTCCTCAGAGACAGAGGCTTTGGTGGTCCAACACCCTTGTCTCATCAATTCAAGATCATCACCAAAGAATGTATCATCAAAGGGAGACTATGGAGACCCTTTCACTTCATCAAGGTCAAAATTCTCAGAGATTCCACAGGGGAATCCAAGTGCTTCCTCTAACACTGACTCTTTCTGTGTACCTCCTCTGGGGAAGAAGCCAGGGGGGGCACAAAAAAGCAGTAAGGAAGCCCCAGATACAGGGGCTGCTCAAAACCTTTTGGCATGGGATATCCCTGGATAAATTAATTTGAACCCAAAACCCCAGAAGGATGAGAAGATCTCAGTGGATCAGACACTGTATGCGATGATGATGATCCTGTCTTTGAATGAGACAAAATGCTCTCCATGATGTTGAATGACAAAAGCTTATGCTGTGCAACTGAAAAAAGCCCCCCCCCCTTTGTTTGAAGACCTATGATAGATCCTCACTCCAACTGCCAACTCAGACAAGTCTGACATTAAGACAGATGCTGAGCTGTCCAGGGCTGATGCACCTAGGGGCAAGGATGGCTCTAACAACCAGAGAGTCGACTCTGACCCCAGATCTCCAGCTCCAACCCTAAGGCTTGGGATGGAGATGGCACTGACAGCCCCAGATTTGAATGAATCAAGGTGGAGTACACAACAACACAGAAGCTAGACAGTTAGGCATTGGATCCAAGGTCACCAGTGCTGAAAGATGGAGAAGAGAAGGAGCGATCAGTAAGGGGGCAGGAGAGGCAGCTCTCTCCACCCTTGCAGCTGAGGGGGAGGGAAGGATCCCCAACGATATCATGGCCTTCAGAAACGTTTGCCTTAACTTGTCCAAATCAGATTCCTTAATTGTCCAAGTAGACCTTGCATACAAAGAAAAATTGGAGAAGAACAGCTTGCTGGGTCAGTACATAGGTTTCTTTATGTCTTAGACTCAGGAGGACATGGCTTGAGGAAGACTGGGTTCTGTGGAGAACTCTGGCTCCAGAATGATGGCTAGGAATTGTGAGTGAACCAATCAGACTCCAGTGCCACAGATAAAAAGAGACATGGAGTGCCCAGGTATGGAGGCAGAAGCTGGCAAAAATGGTGACTGGTACTAATGGGGTATCAACAACAAATCCAAAACCTGGGCCTTCAAGCTCCTGCTCATCAGCAGTAGACAACTCAATAAGGCCATTTCTTGGCCCAATGGACTGGCCCCAAATGAATTACAGGGCTGGCAGTCAAACTCCACATAGGATGCACCCAGACAAAAACAACAGTCATGTGAATATTGAGGGGGCAAGCTTATGATTACAGCCTAAATATTTTCTAAAGCTCAAAACCTTGTCCATGTTGAATAAAATAATAGCACACAACAGAAAGAAAAATAGATCACAGTAACACCACCATCAACTCTAATGAGAAAAACATGGTTCAGTAACTAATGATTCATTGGCTTAACCCCTCACCCAAGCAGAGTAAGGCAGAAGTCATGGAAAAGCTAGCTATCTCTAAATATAGATAACTAGAAGAAAAAAAGGGGGTGGGCACGAAAAGAGCTCACATACTTCAAAAAACACAGAAAGCATTGCAACAGAATAAAGAAAAAGAATATTGATTTTTCTTTTTTGCGGAAGAGGAAGAAACATTCTAGAAAAGAGAAAACTATAAGAAAATATTGGATTGGAGAAGTAGCAAAGCTGCTGAGACTTATCTGTACAGGAGCTTTGGAAAAAAAGAAACACATCCAACACTTAAGAGAAGAAAATTAAATCAGAGATTTAGTCACACAGAGCATTAGGGGAGAGGAGCCAGAGCTAAAGATTCTAAAGTGCTGGCCTCAGGTATGATCAAATCCAATAACCCCATAGGTTGAGGCAGATGGAAAAGACAACATCAGAGCCACTATTTTGTTAGGTTTGAATATCAAAGGTTTAATCATAAAAAGAAGTTATGTACTCACCATAACGTTCCATCTGAGTAGGTAACTTCATTTGTCAGCAACCTGTGGGTATCAGATCCGACCTGGATCCGAGCCGGCAGCTTTCCAAGCTAAAGATCCGAGCTCTCAGCTCCTCCCCCTTACCCATAATACCCTGCTACCTCCCTCCAGTCCTCAGATCGAGTTTGACAACTTATCAAGCAACATACAAACAAACCATACCTGAGAAAATGCTAACCTGATACCTAACAGAAGGAAGACATTCCATCATTACGATGACCACGAAACAGGTTAGGAGGAAGAGGGGGGGTCGGTTGCTGACAAATGAAGTTACCTACTCAGATGGAACGTTATGGTGAGTACATAACGTCTTTATCTGAAGTAGTTAATTTCATTTGATCAGCAACCTGTGGGACAGAGTCCCCAGCTACCAAAAAACTTGGAAGGTCCTCAGGGAAGAATATTCCGGAGCACTGCAGAGCCAAAGGCTGCCCTCCCCTCTGGATATCAGATCCAGCTTATAGTGTGGAATGACGGTATGAGAAGAACCCCAAGTAGCCGCAGAACAGATGTCATCTAAGGGAACTCTTGACCAAAATGCTGCAGAGGTAGTCATAGAACGGGTAGAGTGAGCATGAACCCCCAAGGGTTCTGGCCGACCGGAAGCTTGGTACGCATGTAAGATGCAGTGGGACATCCATCTAGCTACAGTCACTTTCGTAACTGGTTTGCCTAAGGATGGCTTAGCGAAAGAAATGAAAAGTTGCTCCGATTTGCGAGAAGCAGCCGTCCTGTGCAAGTAAAATCGCAATTGCCTATGCACATCTAACAAGTGCAGTCTGTATTCCTTTTTGCTCTGAAAGTTGGGGAAGAAAACAGGCAAATTGATGGCTTGATTGATATTAGCCTCGGAGGCCACTTTAGGCAAGAAGGAAGGATTAGTCCTGAGAGATACTCTGTCCTTATGGAAGACCAGATACGGGGGGCTTTGTACAAAGGGCCTGAAGTTCAGATACCCTTCTAGCTGAGGTAATTGCAATCAAGAAGGCAGTTTTCCAAGATAAGAACTTTAAGTCAACAGAGGCTGCAGGCTCGAAAGGTGGGCCAGTTAGAGCCTGAAGAGCTAAGGTTAGGTCCCATGGAGGAACCGCATTCTTGACAGGTCTTAAAAGAAAAGTGCCCTTCAAGAAAGTCTTATATATCTTAGTGGAAGCCAAGGGTCCAAGATTGTCTCCGATGTGGAAATGAGAAATGGCCACCATCTGAACCTTCACAGTAGAAGAACTGGCCCCTTGATGGAAAATGTGGGACAGAAATTCAAGAACTGCTGGAATGGGAGCCGTAAACTGGTCCAAATCCCTATGTCTGGCCCAGATGGAAAAACGCTTCCATTTACTGTTGTAGATCTTCCTGGTAGAAGGCTTATGTGCCGCCACCAGGATAGATTTTACAGGAGACGAGATACCGGGAGTCCTAGCCACTAACGGAACTGGATCAACCAAGCTGTAAGCTTGAGGTCGTCCAGATTCGGAGTTTGCAATCCCGAAGGATGAGAAATCAGATCCAGAATGGGATCTAAGATCCAAGGAGGAGCTATGATGTGAGACCGTAGATACGGCAACCAGATCTGACGAGGCCAGAATGGGGCTATGAGGATCAGCTTGCTCCCCAACCGACGAGCTTTCTGTAGAAATTTTGTCATTAGCGGGAGAGGAGGATAAGCATAAAGAAGACCGGATTGTCAAGCATGAACTAGCATGAACTAGAGCATCTATGTGGTAGTACGCATCCTTGAGGTCTATGGAGCACATCCAGTCATTCTCCTGCAGGAGGGGGAGAATAGATTGTAGAGTGACCATCCGGAATTTCTCCATGGCAATGAACAGGTTCAAAGTTGAGAGGTCGAGAACTGGCCTTAAGTCCCCCGTCTTTTTTGGCAGCAAAATGAACCTGGAGTAATTGCCCGACCCGGACTGTCCTGGGGGGACGTGCTGGATGACCTTTTTTTCTAGCAATTTCTTTATTTCTAAAGCTGCAGCCTCCCTCTGATTGGGTGGGACATCGGGGAGGCGCTTCAATAGAGGGGGAAAATTCATGAAGGGGATAGAGTAACCTCTGGATATTACTCGGAGCACCCAGCGATCTGTAGTAATGGACTCCCAACATTCTAGATGCTCCGAAAAACGCCCTCCGACTGCCTCCAGAGAGGGGCAGTCGGGCAACCCCTCAGGGTTGCTGCGTGGGTCGGTCGGAGAAAGGTTCCCTCGACCCAAAATTCTTCAGCTCCCCCCCCCCTCTGCCTCTGGGCCGGCGTCCACCCTGCCTCTGAAGGACGAAGGTCCAGAGTGGAACTGGACTGCTGAGACTTCCGGAACCACATCTTCTTTTGTCCTCTCTGGTTCCTTGAGAAGGACCTTTGAGGAGCCGAGAAGCGGATTCTGATGGCAGACAGCATCTTCCCATCTTTCTCGCTCTGGAGTAGCGTATCGCGGAAAGTCTTGCCGAACAGCGTTGAACCGTCAAAGGGAGCGTTCGCGAAGGATGCCTTAAAGGGTTCCGCAAAGTCGGAGCCAGGCGTGACGCCGCAAGGCGACACCTGCTCCGCTGGCTCTAGCGGCCTCCTCCGTGGCATGGGAGAGAAGCCGCATAGAAGTGTTAGATATCGATTTTAGAGTGGCCATACGAGCCGAGAAAGTTCGTTTGTCCTCGGCCGCCATGGACTCCAGGGGAGACCCAGCGTACTCTTTTATCAGATCTCGCTGAAGCCTAATGACATGTGCCAAGTAATTCAGCGCCCTTACGGAAAAGGTGGCTGAAGCAAACATCCACTTTCCAATGCGGTCCATTGTCCGAGACTCCTTGTCAGGAGGATGGACCGAGGAACTTTCCTGCACCAGTTCCTTCTTGGTGCAGCTGCTACTACCATGGCATCTACCGGGGAGCCTTTATTCCACGCTGGCTTGTCTGCGGGGGGACTAAGGATTTTATCCGGTCTCACAGGGATTGGCTCCACAGTGTCCGGCTCCTTCCATGCCCTGGTAGTAATCAGGCCTACCAGGGCTTCGGCCGGAGGGGACACCCAAGAGGTAGACGGGCCTGCATCAAATGCCTCCAGAAACACTGACTCATCCGAGGAAGGTTTCTGGGCTGACCACCCCCCTCTAATTTGCAGCATCTCCACAATGTCTCCAAAGGAGATGTCCTCGGGGGGGGTGACCTGGGGGAACCTTCCCCTTCCTCTAAGTCCGTGTCTTCCGTGAGGGACTCGGGGGAGTCCAAGTGCCTCCTTTTACACTTTCATTTGTGAGGGACCTCCTCGGCAGGACTGTACGAGGAGGGCTCACCAATGGGGTCATGCTCCTCTACAGGAACTAGCTGGGGTGCAGACGCAGGCAGTCCCTGGGGCCGGACGATGGAAGACAGGCCCATATACGAGGGAATACAGGCTGGATCCGTAGCACGAACCAGGGACCTTGAACCCTTTGACAGCACCCTCTCCACCATGTCGAAGGCCGAAGGTGAACCACTCTCCCTGGGCTCTGAGAGCAGTCTCCTCGGATCCGACGTGAGGACCGGCGCTGGAGCCGATGCGATCGGACCCGAAAGGGAAGTGTGCTCCGACCGCATCGGAGCCGAAGAGACACTCACCCCTGCGGATCCGAAGCTCAGCTCTCGGCCCTGAGTGCTCGGATCCGAAAGATGACTCGATAAACTAGAGGGTAAGGCTGGCGTCGAAGTAGCGACTACTATCTGCACCGACTTCCCAGCTCCGATACTACTCGGATCCGACGGCTCCGAAACCCGATAATGGATCAGAGAAGGAGCAACGGGTCCAAAGAAGGGAGCCGAGCTCCCCCCCCCCGGAGGGGGGAGGCAAGAGCACTCCCATCTGTATCTGGGCCTGAAGGAATCGATGCATCATCTGGTCCATATCTGCGTCAGAAAGACTCCTAGTAGACCTAGGAGTAGTCGCCGAGGCAGGCCGGGAAGGCCGCCTAGACGACCTCAAAGGTGACCGGGACTCCTCCTCCGGAGAGAAATGTGGAGAACGGAGCCGAGAGGGGGAGGACCTGGAAACCCTCACGGGGGAACAGATCTGCTTAGCCGGTGGGGCCGAAGGGGCTGAGTCGGCCCGCCGCTTATGACTTTTGTGCCTATCTCTGCTCTCTTTCTCTCTCTCTCTCTTCTCTATGCCTCTTCTCTTTCTTAGAAGAGTCCCCCTCTCCCTGGGAAATGGCGGGAGGTTGAGTCCCAGCCAGGGGAGGGGGAGCTGATGGCTGAACAGTAGCAGCCGCGACTGGCACTACTGAGGGAGAGGAGGAAGAAGAATCCGCGGGCAAGAGTCCCGCCAGGATTAACTTGTTCCTCCTGTCCCTCAGTGGACGGGGGTTAAAGGCCGTTCATATCTGGCAGCCCGATGTTAAACAGGCTACCTCCAGGCAGAGAACGCACTGAGTGTGGCCATCCGCTGGGGACAGCTTATGACCACACTCAGCGCATTTAAAAAAAATGGCCTTAGGGCCCTCGGCCATGACACTCAAGCACACACCATAACACACAGATAAGGGGAAGAGGAACACGCTAAAATTCAACTAAAATTAAACCAAAACTGATTTCAATTAACTAAGGGATCTAAAATACACACACACAATTTACACTACAAATTTGAAGAAAAGGATTTTAGAAAATTCCCAACTTTCTCTCACCTACAGCCAAGAGCTTGTCACTCATGTTTCTAGAAGCCACGGCAAACGAGATCAGAGGACTGGAGGGAGGTAGCAGGGTATTATGGGTAAGGAGGAGGAGCGGAGAGCTCGGATCTTTAGCTTCAAAAGCTGCAGGCTCGGATCCAGGTCGGATCAGACACCCACAAGATGCTGATCAAATGAAGTTAACTACTTCAGATCTTATTTTTCCTTGAAAGAAAAAAAATAAGACTGAATTTCTTTCCTTACTCAATGTGTCATAGTAGAATATTAGGCTATCAACCCAACGGGCTTTTTTAAGCCTAGCCATGGTTCCCAACAGTTTTGTGGGGGTGTGTATATATGTATATGTATATATATCTGTGTGTGTGTGTGTGTGTAAGCTGGATGGTATAGCATTTACAAGTGTCTTCTCTCTAACAGAGACATAGATGCCAGTCCAGGGGTATATTTATGGTTCCCCATCCACTGATCAAGTTTCTCATGAATAAGTGTGGGGATGAACTCTGCTTCATATTGATGGGTAGCCTATCCCAGAGAAGGTGAAGCCTCTGAGACACATACCTGTTCATCCAGTATGTTGTACTTATGATGCAGGCAAAGTTTAGGTCCCTGGATTGTTTGTTTTATGGCTGTGCAATGGGTCCACTAGGGCTAGATCACAGGATGTTTTGTAGATCCAGCACAGACTGCCTCTCAGCAGTCTGTAGGAGACTGATGGTCCAACACAGGACTTGTTTCACACACAATGTATTTGTGATTTTCTTTTGTTCAGGCCATCATTAAATCAAAAAGTTGTAAAAAAAACTGTATACATGACAGTATTCAGAACCTGCATGACTTGGGTCTCCAGACACCCAACTTATCACAGTAGAGTCTTGGCCAATTAGGGCATGTTATAAGCATGATGGGAAGTTAAAAATTTAAACAAATGTGAAAAAGCAAGAAAGAACATACCTAATAAGGATGGTGCAGAGCCAGAATGATGAGAAAACAGGGTAAGGTCACTGGGAAAATATGGGGAGGGGAAACTGATGTGAAACAAAAAGAGCCTACAGAGACCTTTGTCCAAGGCTCCATTTCACCTATGGTTAGTCTTGCTTATTGCAGTCAGACATGTGAGGGGTATAGAGAGAGAGACAGAGAGGAGAGAGTGAGTGAGTCAGTAAAGTGGCTAAGATGAGTTAGGGCACACTGAGGCAGTCAGTGGATGAAATAAATATCTATATCTGTTGTTTGATCACAGGTAAAGGTCATTGCCCTGCTGTAATAGAGTCCCACCCCATTCCAATTAGCCATATCCATTCAGTTGCTTCCTGCAGCCCCCCTCCCCCCTTGCTTTGAAGAAAGGCAGTTACCACTAAAAAATGGAAAAGAATAGGAATTATTTAGAGAAGATGACAAAGGTTAAAGCATTGTTCTGTGAGGACAATCTCAGAGGAACAAATGCAGAATGATAAAGGGAATATAAAACAGCATTTGGATAATGTGCATGTAGAAACTGCTGTTAAGCAACTATTTTTGATAACTTTACAGAGAAAAAAACATTTAGGTCAACAACTTAAAGTAGAAAGAAATGTGCCCAAACATACGTAGTCTAAGGTAAGAAAAATCGCAAGCCCTGTAGATGAATTAGGGATATTTTGGAATTTTTATGACCGTTTGTGTAAAACACAGGAATGTGGAAACAAAGAAAAGATACAAATAGAAATATTTATGGAAGACTTAATGATGAAAGGGTTACAGGAAGATAAGGCTTACCGATTAAAAGCTAAGACAGGAAGAGAGGAGATTAAGCTGGTGCACAATCAATAAACAGAGAAGTCCCCAGGAACAGATGGTATTTCCTGTGGATATCTGGAAGTTAGGGAGGAAGAAAGTGATAAAGATCTTGACAGTTGAACAATATGTAAAAATAGGTGTGGGACGCGGTACCAGCATCTTGGAAGAAAGCTGTGGTGGCAGTTATTACCCAAAGAGAGCAAAACACCCTTCATATTTGGGTTTCATGTAGACCAATTTAAATTTTAAGCCATGAATATAAAATGTTTATGTCTATATCAACTACAAGAATGGCAAAGGTGTTACCAAAGTAGATTCAGATCAACGTGATTCAGTGAAGCGGAGGCAAAGCTTTGGCATTAGTAGAACAATAATGACCCAGAGGAAAGTGTAATATAGAAAAATACCACTACTGTTGATGGGTCTTGATGAAGATAAAGCATTCAAAAGAGTCTGTTTGATTTTATCAGTTGGGCAATGGCAACATTTATCTTCCCTGACAGTATACAGAAAGGCTATATGAATAGTCAGTTGCAAGAATCAAGGTGGGATGGTTCCTCTTTGGCAAACTTTGTTTGACCCGAGGAACAGGAAGGAATATTTCCTCCCCCAAAAGTTGTTTGTTTTATATTTAGAGCCACTGGCAAAGAAAATAGGGGATTCACAACTTCAGCTGATATGGTACTCAAGAAAAGTTGCCTTATTTGCAAATGATATTTTGTCCTTTATTAGTCCAGAAAATGACATTTTGGTGTAAGTGCTTTGAGGATATAAAATAAATGGAGGTGACACAGACTACGGTGGTAACTACATATCCACACATGATTTAGCTGAAGACATGATACGTTGAAGAATTACAGGAGTATGGATTAAAAAGTAGTCTGTGAAGAGAACTAGAGATGCATGGAAAGAAACTAAACAAAAGATAATATAAACATGAGAAACTAGAATTTCTGAGCTGCGAATAAAGATAGCAATACACAAGCAGTGAAAATGTTACTTCCTTTAGACTAATACACAGAGCAGTTACATTTATATTAACCAGAGGAGAAGCTGTGGATGATGACAAGCAGCTGAAAGAATTTATTTTGGAGGGGAAGAGGACAAGAGTTAATTTAAATGAGTTGATTTTCCTCATAAACAAAGTGGTTTAGGGTTACCTTATCTGAAGGGATACAGAGTTAAGCAGTTAAGTTCTGTCGACATAACTCAAGTACTCAAGTGGAAGGGTATAAAACAAGATGAAAACGGATGATTATGAAACCCAGTGGTAGCTAAAAAGAAAGACTAGGATTCTGGATGCAAATTCTTAAGGTAAATAGCAGCAACTGTACAGAACATTATACTCATAAAGCAACAGAGGCACTCAGAACTAGGGTTGCCACCTTTTCAAATGGCCAAAGTGGGACATTTTACGGACAAACATCAGATTTTACAGGCAGACACATACCCACGGTCAGTACAAAGGATATAACTTAACTTTTTTGCCTAAATACTAGCTTATTCTTGTAGCATTTTAGTTGCTTATTCTGTTTCTTATAACATTTAGGTATTTTAGATACAGAATAACTGTTTTATGCAACTATTACATAAAATATAGGACATAATTATGTCCTACAATCTCAGGACATTTGCCATTTTTAATATTTTTTTTCAGGACACAACTGCCCAAAGAGGGACTTGTCCCTCGCAAAGTGGGACAGGTGGTAACCCTACTCAGAACTAAACCAGAGCTGGAATGAAAAAAATAAGATTTTAACTGTAAGTATGCATGCAAGTATAAAGAAAATAAGCAAGAAGAAGCTAGAATTTGCAAATTTACTGAAGAAAAGAATTAGAAGAACCAAGGTAATGTGAGTAAATAATTTGGGATGGAGAGGTAAAAGACTGCCATGAAGCAAAGTACAAGTTTGGACTGCAGGTTATAAGGCTGCTTTCTCCATCAGGGATTGATAAGAGTATATGCAAAGAGAAAGATTCAGGGGAGTACTAAGTGAAAGACCAGTTCTGGTAGAGTTTTTATTTGAGTTTAAAACAAAAGCTGCTGATAAAGAGTAACGAGTAATAGGATGCATAACACATTGCATGATAGGAGGTTAGACAAGATTGGGTCAAGAGAGTAGTGAGACAACTAAAAGAAACAAAAAGTAATCGGTAAGGCTCTTGAGTATACAAGAGAGTCCAGAAGGTTAGGGATTTCTGTATGGGAAGTATCTGATTATATATATATATTTTTTCAAATAATTTTATTAAATAATTATTAAAATGAACAAATATTTCCATGAAATTATAACATTTTTTCTTTAAAGCTAAAACACAAGAAATTAAAAAAACAAACTTTCTAATATATAAACCAATGTAACTAAACTATATACAAAGACGTTCATCATGCAAAAAAAAATTTTCTTAATGTAGCTGTAGGATTAATAAAAATCATCTGTTTATATAAATTAATAAACTATTTTTCTAGAAGTTCATAGATGTTATTCCATGAATTATATAATATAGTATTCCTAGATCATCTAGATTTAATAGTTAACATTTCCAAATTACACGTTTCAAGGAGTATATTTTTAAATTCCAAAAATGTAGGTGCTGTACTAGATTTCCAGTTCTTAGTGATTGTTTTTCTAGCTATAGATAGTATAGACCAAACCAAAGGGTACTTATTCTCTTTTACACAATCAGGAATAGGAGTATTAAATAAAACAAGTGATTTAGATATAAAGAAATTATCAGCAAAAATTGTTTGCAACAAATTATTGATATCATCCCAAAATTTTCTTAAATATATGCAATTATAAAACATATGAGACCAGTCAGCATTCAATTCAATATTACATCTCCAACATGTTATATTATTTTTAGAAATACATACTTATATTATGAGGAGTGATAAATGATCTATTTAAAAATCTCCATGTGAATAATTTCCATTTTAAAGAAGAAGTAGTCATACTTGCTGACTGTAAAATATTAAATTTGTCTTTCTCAGAAGTGGGATTATTATTAATTGAAGAAAAATATTTCCAATAATTATCTGAATGTGCATCTAAATCACATGTAATTGCCCTATAAATGTTTGATAACTTGTTATTAGCAGGAGATTTATGCAAAACTGATAAAATCATATATTGGATTAGCTTGGGAATTTTTTTCCTAATTATAAGAGACATAGAATCCAATTTATTTAATACATATTGTCTAGCTTCTTAAAGCTCTAACCATAAACAAGAATCAAGTTTATACTCTTCCAAGAGTAAACTATTGGATTTTATCTCATTATTTATCATCATTTGGTGCTAAAATGTTAAAAGCTTTTGCTGAAATATAGACATTTTTGTATAATCTGAAGAGAAAATAGATCTGTGTGTGTAGGCTATAGGGAAGAGTAAAAAAAGCCAATCCTTATATATATTATATTTAAATATACATTTTTTAAATGATTTTAAAAGAAAAACTATATACTTAGAGTTAAAACTCAGAGAAGAAAATTCAGAAATATAATCTTTTAACCTCCAAATAAATGGATTATTAATTATATTTAGCTTATAGGAACTGTTTATATCTTTGGTATTTTGTGACAATACCTCTATAAACTCTTTCCACTTAGCAGTATATTCTACATCAATGAGATGAGAGATTGTATTGAATACTGATGAAATTGAATACATTTCTAAATTTGGTAAGGCTATATCCCCATTATTCCAATTATACATATGGTATGTTAATGCAATCCTTGGCTTATTTGGGAACCACAAACATTTCTGAATCATTGAATTACATTTTTTAATTATTTGGTAAGAAGGAGGTATAGATAAAGATTGAATTATATATAAGATTTTGGGGAGAAGGATCATCTTTATTATTAAAATCCATAGAAAAGGGTAATTTGCTCCATTTATTTATTAAATATTCTATCTGTAATAGACTTTTATTATAATTTATTTGAATGGTATATTTAATATTGTTAGTAATAATTATACCTAAATATGCTATTAATTGAGACTGAGCTATATATTCATTATATTCATCAGGTATATTGTATTTTTTTTAACCTGTTAAAAGAATTTGTGTTTTATTATTTTTAAAAGTAAGGCCGGAATTTTTTGAAAATATTCCATGTTAAGTTTTTGTATAGATTCCCTTCTACTCCCAAGAGTAATCAATAAGTCATCTGCAATCATTTGTATTGTAGATGATATAGCGGGGTTTAACTTGTATCCTTCAATATCTGTATCATGTCTTATTAAATTTGCCCATGGTTCCATAACTAATGAAAATAAAAGCGGGGATAAAGGACATCCTTGCTTAGTACCTTTTACTATTGGTATATTTTGAGATATACTAGTGACGATTTTAACATAAGCTTGGCTACCTTCATATAACAGAGTGATAAGATTGATAAAATTATTAGAGAAATTTAATTCCTTTAATAGAGTGAACAAATATTCCCATGTAACAGAGTCGAAAGCACAATTTATATCTAAACTAACTAGGGTTAAATTTGTTTTAAGATTTTTCACCGAATCAATTAAAGTTAATATTCTTTTAATGTTATCATATAAAGTTCTCTTCATTATAAACCCCGTTTGATCACTATCAACTAATTTGGGTAAAAGTATTTTAAGCCTTTCTGCATAAATGGACATAAATAATTTGTAATCAGTGTTTAATAGGGAGATGGGTCTATAGCAGGTACACTTAGAGGGATCTTTGTTAGATTTTAAAATAGGAGAAATAAAAGTGCATTTCCAAGAAGATGGAATTATGTTTTTGTCCTGAACAAGATTAAATACTTTATAAAGCAATTTTAGAGCATTTATAGGTAGTAATTTGTAAATTTCAGGAATGATGTCGTCATTACCTGGTGCTTTATTTTGCTTTAATTTGGTAATGTGAGTTTGAAGTTCTTTGAAAGATATTTGTTTATCAATAGAAATCCCTTGTTCCTCTGAAAGTCTTGTTTTAGTGTATATATTAATAAATGTTTTTATTTCCTCTTTAGAGTTAATTTCAGTAGTTGTTTGGTTGATGTTTATAAAAAACTCTCTAAATTCGGTTAATATTTTATGAATTTCTGATACAATTTTAATGTTTTTGGAAAATATATTTCAATAAAAATTTATTATGGAAAAAAAAAAAAGAAGAGAAATTTATAAACTTGAGTTTTTCTATATTGATCATAGTTTTATGATTTAATATTTCTAGATATTTATTATTTAACATATTTATTTCTTTTCTTTTATCTGATATATCTTTATCACCCATATTACTAAGTTTTAAAGTGTCTAATTTACATTGTATATCTTGCAGCTCTTTATCCCAAGCTTTCTTTTTTTGTTGTACCAATTCAATATCCTACCATACAGATAAGCTTTTAGGGCATCCCATATGTAAATTTCTGATATATCATTAGTATTGTTAAGCTCTAAAAAAATTCTGTACTTCTGTAGAAATGAAATCATTAAAATCTTTTAATTTTGTGATATAAGCTGGGATCCTTTTTATATGAATATTAAAATTTGGATTGACTGCCACTTCAAAAATTATAGAATTATGATCTGATAAAGGACATGAAATCACTGCTGATTTGTTTAAGGAATCTGTTAAATTATTAGAAATAAAAACTCTCATCTATCCTCGAGTATGAGTTATGTCTATGAGAAAAAAAGGTGTAAAACAAAGAAGTAGCATCTGCAAAATAATTTATATCTTTCAAAAAATAAGTATCTGAAAAGTCTTTTAATAATTTAGATGATGTAGATATTCTTCTCTTCCCATTAGTACTAGAGTCTTTGTAATCTAGACTACAACTGAAATTTCCTGCCAAAATAATGTTCCCTTTAGAGATTAGTACAATTTGATCTAGATGTTGTTTCACTGTGTTTATCCCTATCCCTGGGATCCAATATATGTTAATCAATGTGAAACTTGTACTGTTTATTTCTATAGTGACTGCAGAAAACATTCCTTTATTATCCTTATATGTATGTATTATTTTAGGAAAAGGCATTATGCTGTTCCATAGGATACCTACTCCTCTCTTTTTCTTAGTATGTTCAGAACTTACTAAAATCTTATATGTTTTAGATTCAAGTCTGAATATATCCTCTGTTATTAAGTGAGTTTCTTGTAAAAATACTAACTGGGATTTATGTAACTTAAGATATCTACTTAAATTCCTTCTTTTATTAGGATTATTTAAACCATTAATGTTAACTGATATACCTTTTAGTGTAGTCATTGAAAATTAAATGATGTAAATATAAACATACTGATCTAAGAAATACACAAGAATATATCTAATAGGAATACTATTATGATCATTAGAACAAACATAGTGTAAGAGTATCATATTCTTATAATTAAGGTTGTTTCCTACTACATAAGATATGAACGTCTGAAAAGTTATTAGAAAATATTTATAACATAAACATGAAACAAAATAACCAACCCAAACCCCTCTGGAGTTTAAAATTCCTAACTCGAATGACATCAGTCACTCGAATCAACCTCCTATCAAAAGCAGCATCCAATCAGCACCTGCCTAAATGTCTATAGTCATAACTATAAAAATAAGGCTTCTCATCAATAACAAACAATTTTTTTGTATGAACCAAATGTATAGATATAATGTTGTGTCAATTAGTAAATTGATGACAGCTACATCTAAGGAATAAAGTACAGAATTTTCTTACATTAGTTAGTAGGTTATTAAGAACTACTATGATCTATTAGTTCACTCTTCTGTTTTAAAGTAATCACATTTGATAAGAACCTTAAAAAGAGACTATGGCATTATTTTATTACTGAAATATGGCTAATAAAGGCTGTAGTGTGATATATAGTACTGCCATAGGTGATCAGCTAACTGGGACATAGTTAAAAATGAATCACCTAAGGGCCTTCAATAACCACTAACATTGGCAGCTAATAAATAAGATGCTAATAAAAGTGATTTTACTAATAATCAACTAACATACTGATTGTTCTGAAAGAAATGAACACTGCATTTTTTTGCCAGAAACCAAATATAGTGATTACTCATCAATAAGTAAAATCAACAACATCCTGCTAGTTTTCTTATAACCAAACACCCCGGTGCAGTCTCTCATAGAAGAGTGACTAATAAACCTTAAAAGTCTGATCTTCCATTCATTGCATTAATTTGAGTTACCTCAAAGGGTCCATCACCATACTGAAAACTAGTGAAAAGGTCATATTAGTTCAAAGAAGCAAGGTGCTTAAATAGCTCCTGTGTACTATATAAAAGCCTTATTTAAATATAATGAGCTTTTTATTATTCAGTTATAGCTTATACTATCTTTGAATTTTGAAAAGCTATTTCATTAACAAAACAAAAGATCAGAATTTCACATTTTCTAATGATAAACAGATCTAACTATTTTTAATGCACCTGTCCTTGCAATATTATTGCTGCCTATGTGGTACATCCCTATCAGCCTATTACACAAATGCATTCATAAAATAACTGAGATAACCTATTATATACGTCTATACATTTAACATTTTGATAAATGCTTCATGAATATTTTCTCAACAAGTCAATAGTTATAAAAAATGTACATGTAACACAAGTATATAAACAGCTTGCAGCTTTATTAAATCTTCCAAAAATGCACACATCACAACTAGTATTTCTCATCAATATATCGGCACCCTTGTCATACATAAAGCAAATATTTTATGAGAATACTATTTGTTTATAAATACATAAGGCTCAAGAATACCTATGATGATCAGAAAAAGTATTTAGGCTACATGCGTAGTATAATCCCTATTTATTTAAGGGATTATTGCATATAATGTTTTACAATAAGTTGAAAGTAGTAATCTAGTTATATCTTCTTTCCGTATGCTGTATGAGGAAACAAATTTGAGTCAGTAGCTTCCCGGTGAGGATCAGAACATCAATTTACTTCCGACACTTTCATGATGACGTTTTAAGAAAGCTCCGAGCTTTCCAGCCGCGATGGATATCACAGTCTTGAGCTCATCATGAAGATAAAGCTTTCAAAGTTCCGGCGGGAAATAGTAAGTAAAACATTACTTAACTACATATAAAGCAATGTCTCGAGACTCCCTCTATACCGAGAGAGATGAGAAAGAAAGAAAAAAAAAACCTTGCATAGACAACACGAAGCAATGACAGCTATCAAGCAAAGCTTCACCACACTATCAACCAGACTCTCCTGTTAATTTCCGACCAAAGCAAACAGGCACCAAAACATACAATTAACACAAACAACACCACATGTCTCTACAGTGCTAGAGCACCAAACCAGAGCCTCCAAATAAATACACCAACAACTCAGAAACGACAACAAAGCCTTACCATTACTCCAGCCACACTGCCACTCACATCCCCAGTCAGAAGTACCATCACTAGCACAGCAATTCTGCAACTATACAACAGGCCATCATACAAGATTCCTTTATCAAACAATTAACCATAAATCAACTAAAATACAAATACAGCAATTATAACTAAATAAAAGTTTTCCAACCACTATAAGAACCAAAATCAAGATAAACAAATACGCACCCTAATGATAAGCACCACTACAAGACATCCGGAAGCATAGACAGGAGAATCACTGCATCCATGGGAATCAAACCAATAAACATTAAGATAATTAATCGTAAACAAATAGTACAAATGAAAAAAAAAAAAACAACAAACGACTATTCTACAAAACAAAATAGACAACTATTTAGTTAACCAATTTACATTATATTAAATATAATACCAAAAGCTCACCTGGATGTCCAGTTTCATTTCCCCAACTGAGTGAATCAAGTGCAAATATGTACTTGTTATGATTCATCTTTTGATTTTTTTTTTAGGGTCACATGTTTTCCGAGTGTTGTTCTCAGCATTCCTTTTAAGACTAGGACTGGCCCACTCCATTTCATCTACTTTTTCCAGTATGTTATTAGATTTTATATAAGTTATTGCATTGTCTAGTCATCAAAAATTTTATAACCATCTTGATAAAATATTTTCAGTCTTGCAGGAAAAAGCAAATGGGTTTTTATTTTATTCTTTTTTAGTTCTCTGACTACAGGCAGGCAAGAAAATTTTCCTTTTTGATAATACTGAAGAATAGTCATTATCAAAGTGTATAATATTGTCCTTCAGTTTGATTGAGGATTTTGCCCACGCAGTCTTTAGTACCATTTCCTTATCATGGGCTGATAGGAACTTTACAATAACAGATTTAGTATAATTACTCTTGGTGTTTTTAGATGTCACCATTGATCTATGGGCTCTTTCAATACCATATGAAAGAGCCTCCGGCAGTTCAAGTACTTCAGGCAACCACGAAGATAAAAATTTTTCCATATTATTTCCCTCTATGTTATCCGGTAAGCCAAAAATTCTCACATTATTCCTACGGGACCTGTTCTCAAGGTCATCAACCTTTGTCTGAAGAAGAGAATTTTGCATTAACAGGAACTCAACATTATGTTCACTCTCCTGAAGTCTGTTATCCATATCACTTAATGCAGTTTCCATTCCTGAAATCTGCTTCCTCTGTTGCAATAAATCTTCATGTAGAATGTCCATTTGGTGAGAACAATTTTCTTTGAAATTGTCAATTTTTATATCCATTTTGTCTATCTTGACACTTAGTTCCTGAATAGTAGTTAGTAATGACTGTAGTTCTTTTTTTTATAGTTGTCTCTTGATGAGAAGATTTAGTGAAGCTCATCCTGTTCTTTTACTGCAGTACTTCCAAGTGTAACTTTGACAGGAACACTTAAAATCTACTTGAAATTTTTTATATACTACCCTAATATATATTTTAAAGAATTAATTAAAATAAAAAAAACTATTATTAGGGAAGTTTATATCAATATTTCCTGTCAATAAAGTTCTGTAAAGGCAGAGCTGATAAGAAAATCTGCTACTCTGTGCTCATCTTGGCACGCCCCCCTGAATATATATTTCTATGGGTCCCCTTCATAACGCCGACCCGCCTTTCGTCAACTTTCAAAACGTCAAGACGAAATCATCATAACATTTCAATCATGAACTTCCGGAACATCGTATTTCCTCACCAGGGACATAACCACTTGGTCACCAATGATAAAATCACAAACAGAAGCAAATTACACCCATCAAAGTGGGGAGCTTTGCTCCCCACACCCTCCACACTTAAATATACCAACTCCAAAATCACACTACAGTGGAGAAAGGGCAAAGTTCACCATGGTGGCCAAGTGGTTACTTTCCTGGAGAGGAAATACGATGTTCCAGGAGTTAGTGATTGTAAACTTACAACGTTTTTGTCTTGACATTTTGAAAGTCAACGAAAGGTGGGTCGACATTATGAAGGGGACCCATTTCTAAACAAGTAGATTTCAAAAGACTTTCCTCAGGCAGCCAGGAAGTGTTGGAAGTCTGATGGGGAAGAGAAATATGACTGAGAACATGGTTTTGGAGAATGTGATGAGAGCTAGCAGGTTATAAACATTTCCTACAGAGTACTTTCACAGAAATGTTGGGAGAAACAAATGGAAGGTACGATTAAATTGCCAAGACAAAGAAAGGTCTTAAGTTTAATGTTATTTGGCTGCCAAAAAGCAAAAACTGGAAAATGGAAATTAAAGTCCATTCCCAGTGTTAAGGAAACCCTTAAAATTGTAAAAGAAACAAAGGAACTGAGGTTGACATTTTTAGAAAAGGCAAATATGCATATAAATAGAATTTGCAAGATCAACACATGCAGAATAATGTTTAAGAGGAGAGAGGTTTAAGGGAAGGCAGAATCTGAGAAACTTAAATAATGTTGGAGCTAATGAAAATTGTAAAAGAGAACACATGTATACTGCAACATGTGTTGTTATGGTTTTTGTGTTTAAATCCATTTTTGTGCTTAAAATGTGACAATTTAATAAAGATGTTTAAAGAAAAGACATACACTTGATGGTGCAGGTGCTGCAGGAGGCACACCCCCCCATTATGAAGGAGAATCTGCTCCTTCCCCACATAATTTTTTTTTGTAAAGTAGCCTGATGACTTTCACTTTAGTGGAACAAATAATTAATTCTTACAGCACAAACTACCCTATTCATCACTCTCCATTCACTAAGCATTTTACATAGTTTATGTCATTAGCCAAGACAAAAACAACTTGTGAAGCTAAATAATTCTATACCACAAAGACTAACCTTGGCCTTCTCTTCAGACATCATGTAGAGCTCTTGTTCACTCATCCAGGCTTCAGCCTCTGCAGCATCAAAGTAGTACTGCTGGGCCCTGTGCGACTCTTCCAGCCTTTTGTGCCGTTTCTCAGTTTCCTCAATAAGCAGATTCCAGAGAGTCTGCTGATCAGCTACTCTCTGTTTGATGGCTTCTGTTTGGGGGCTACCATCAACTGTGATGTGTTGGCTCCTCTCAAGGATGTCATCTGTACGTGGCTGATGACCCTGGATTTCTTTCTGAAGAGTCTAAATTGCAAGAAAAAAGCACATTTATATTACATTTGGCAAACTACACATTTTATTGTTTCTAGTATATAATTTGTAGATGACTACTAACAAACAATTTACTACAGTGGCAAGGCAAAACATATTCCTGACGAACCATAAAAGTGATAATAGGTCATCTTGCTTTCCTAGATGTCATATTTCACATGCTGAGAGGTTCAAAGTGGCTATCAAGGATTCTACAGCAGACCCTGCAGAAATGTTCTAGATAGTTTTTAAAGGAGCTATATGTCTTGAACACTGAGATTGGTTTCTGTCCTGTTCATCCTGAAAATATTCCAGTTATGAAGTATTGTTTTATTGCTTTATTATCTACCAAAAAGGTAGTAATACACATATTTCTAGTTTAGTTCTTAAATTTATTATTTTTCATTTTAATGGACTCTTATCTGCCTGTTTTCTTGTCTAGATGCAAAGTGTCACCATTATGGTAAGAAGTCATTATTCCCACCTATTATATGTAGCAGCTTTTTTAAATGTCAGATTCCAGCTTTTGTGATACGTGCACCCAATAATGTTTGACAAGGTTAATCCTTTGTACATTTTTTCTTATCAGCATTGGAACCTATGTCACATCTTGCATGACTTTTTGTTTTAATAAAAACCCTCAAAAAAAAAAAATAAACGCACTATCAGAACACCCCCATAATCTGTTAACTTAATAAAGAGACACATAAGTATGTACATCCTCAAATAATTAAGCTTATCCCCCCCAGTAGGAACATTTGTACCAAATAGTTGCTAACACAAGCCCTAATTTACCCAAAATAGAGGTTATCCATGTTAAGACGCATGTTATTGCCTATGCTTCTACTTACACTAATTAGTATATTTTATTTTATTTTTTATCCCTTCTCCCATGCAAAAACAACTTGCATGCTTTCAGAAATCATTAACTTTCAGTCTTGAGGAAATGAGCCCCCCAACGTGGTGTTTTGTGGCTGTGAATTGGTCGGTTTCAGGCAATTCTTGCCTCTTCCTACTTGGCACTAACAGCCTGAATCCCTATACATGGATTTACTTTTTGGGTCTTCATCAAAGGAAGTGTTCAAAAAAATGGAAGGAAAAGGTAAAATGGTTAAGACAGTAAAACAATTTTCATTCTTCACTATTCACATTTCAGTAGGAATTTGTTCTAAACAGTGTCATTTTTTACTGTAAGCAGTATCATGTCAAATAGTTTAAACAGAGCACATTGGAAAAAGGCCAAGGGGGAGAGGTGGTAGAGGCTGAGGTAGGCAGTCAGAAAGAGGGTAGACCAACTTGGAACCAAACCAACAAATACTAAGAAAAAAGCACCTGGAGAACAGCAATCAATCCACGTTCTATTATGAAAGTAGAATGTCCACAAATTTGTAACAGCAAACCAGTCCATGCTTTATTGTAAAAGTAGGTAATCCACAAAGTTGTTGACCTAGGTCAACAACTTTGTGGATTATCTACTTTTACAATAAAGCGTGAACATCTTTGTGGATTATCTACTTTTACAATAAAGCGTGGACTGGTTTGCTGTTACGAATCAGAACGAGGGCGCCCAACAGTTCTGACTGTCGTCAGCCCCCCTTTCCCTGCTCTTCACCCACGTTAGCATCTGGCAGGGCAAATTTACCCTATTCAGTTCTCATTGGTTCAAACCTACTGTGGAATGTGAGGAGGCTTATAAACTCATAATACAAAATTGAGTTCAGGGCCACTCTTCCCTTCATGAGAATGACTTTTATTCCCCCCTCAAATTTCACTTGCAGAAATATTTCTGATATACATTCTAGGTTTAGCAACTGTAGAAAGGCTACCTCTTTCACAACGAGGATAAAGGTTCTGCTCAAACCATTCATATTTCCCAGAAAAGACAGACCCTGGAGGGCTGTACAGAAATAGTTTTAGATGGTAAAGAATTTCAGGATGCTTACCTTCTAGTCTATTCTTCCTCTTCTGCTTCCAGGGATACTTGTTGTCGTTATGGACAATGAGGGGTTCATACTTGCTTATCTTCATAGTCAAGGGACTCATAAGAGTCTTCTAGTTTCTTATGGGTTAAAAGAGGTGTCAGTTTGCTTCCTTGCCCTCTCGGCTTTTACAACTTCCTGGGTATTAACAGAATGATTCGTTTCAACCTTTGCTATTTCTAAAGTACAAAACATTCACATCTGTCCATCCCTGGAAGACTGTCCTTATTAAGAAAAGTCCCAGGAAGAGTTGAAAGAGGCTATGAATTACACACTCAAGTACTTCACCAAAGTAGGGATGTCCCCCTCTACCTATAGGAGCCCAGACTGATCTCGCCTCACTCTGTCCCAGTCAGACTTTCCCGGTAAACAAATATTAAATAAATAAAAACATTGTTTATTTGCAACTAGCATGAGTCCAACATTACAAAAAATTGCTGAATTCCTACCTTCCCTTAAACCTCACTCCTCCTACTTCTGATCATTATGCATGTATTGTTTCCACAATTTTCATTTACTTCTATGCAATTTGCTCCTTCCCTTTTCTAAAGATCCCTCTTCCAGTTCTTTTACCTCTTTTATAATATTCAGTACCTCAAATACAGTTATAATGTAGACTGATTTCCATTTTCTAGTAATTGCTTTTTTTTGGTAGCCAATAGAATTAAACTTAATAAGGCCTTACAATGTCTAAGCAATTTAGATCCTGAATCCCAGCTCAAAGCAATCATTTCCTTCCTTACAGTCATTTATTCACCCATAACTTCTGACAGAGTACACTGCTGGGAATTTTTTAAATCTGCCAACTCATTACACGCCCAAAACATAAGCTTCCAGCTAGCTCTTTCTTTTCCCTTATACCTCCAATATTTGCTATCTTATTGAGGAAAATTTCCTTGAAATCTACTTGGGGTATAAAAATATGTAGGCAAATACTTACAAGCAAAGATCCTAAACCTTCTGGACTTGGTTGCATGTTAGGCAGCCATACATGTCTTACCATTGCTTTTTTTGTAAACTGCATTTCCAGTCTCTTCCCAGTGGTTTCTAACCTCCTCTGAGTGATCCTTATAGGAATCATGCAACATTTTATATGCCCAACTGATCATCTTTTTTTACCAGCTGTTTCTATTCTAGGTTCAACTAAAAACTCTACCAGGGCAGGTATTTCACTTAGCATCCCCATATCTCATTCTCTTTGCCTGGTACTCTGAAATCAAGCTCTCCAAATATCTTCTTGGCCTCATCCCACTCTATTACCTTTCCTGCTTGGGTTATTTGCTCCTAATATCTTGGATCCTTTGCCAGGTTTCTCCAGTAAATTCCAGCTCCCTCTTGCCTATATTCTGTGCCCCTACTTGTAGTCAATCATATTGGCAAAAACTCCTTTCTACTTTCTCGCATTGGCTTAGCTCTTAAAATACTTTCTGCAACTTTATGAATATAATAACCTCTAAGGTTATTTTCCATAATGATTTACATCCAAAAATCTCACTCACACACACTATTTCTTGAACTTGCCCCTTGCTTCAACATCATCCCTTTTCACTTTGAATTAACCTTCTGCTTGTGTTATGTATACGAGCCTTACCTGTGTAGCTCTAAAATATCATTTCAAATCACGTTAACCTTGTTCTATTGGAAAGATCAACTTATCCCACATAACTCTTGCCCTTTCTCTCACCCAGATAAATTCCTTCATTTCTTTAAATCATTGTCCACAACTTCTTCTCAAGCTGGCAAAAGTACGCCTGACCCGTATATAAGATTAACAGACTAAAAACACTTTCACTGCTTGTATTTTACTATCCAAATCTATAAATGAGAGTTTATAGTTTCTCAATTTTTGTATTATTGTTTTAGTCTGTTCCCATATATCCTTAGTTGCCATAACAAAGGCTTTTTAATCCACACTCCTAAATACTTCATCTTATGTCTCCATAACTATGGGTATTGTTGAACCAATTTGTTTGTGGGTACATAATTTATGGCTATAGCCTTTGTCTTATCATTAATTTTATACACTGAAAAGACAAGAAAGCTGTCTCAAAATGTTCCACAACACTTAAAACGTCCTTTTCTGGGTTTGTCAGGTACAAAATATCATCTTCCCATAAAGCCACCACCTTTTCTTGATTATCATACCAATTATATCCTTGTGTTTCTGAGTCCCTTATTTTCTTTGCCAATGACTCTACATATAAAGCAAATAACAGAGGAGTAAGAGGCCACCACTGCCTAGTTGGTCTGGTTCCTCTGTTCAAACACAATTTGAAAGGAATCCTCCCATTTTAATTACTGCCTCCAATCCGTCGTGTCCCTTTCCAATTAACCTTATTTTTGTATTAAGGCATGCAAATGCTTCCAATGCCCTACTCATAAAATCCCAGCTTACTCTGCCAAATGCTTTCTCTGCATCAAGACCACTAACAATAATGGTATTTTCTTATATTCTGCTTCCCTCTGGATCATCAATGTTCTATTAGTGTTTTCAAATGTCTGCCTCCCTTCAACAAAGCCACACTGACCTGTACCAATCAATTTTGGTAATACTTTTGACATTCTTTTAACTAGTACAAACACTTTAATCATGTTTTAAAACTGAACAGGTCATTGCCATCTTTTAGGTAACACAGCCTTCTTCCAAGATGTTGGTGCTGCCCCGCCTTTCAAAATACTCAAACAAAATCTTCCAGATTTTTATTACTTTCTTCTCTTCTAATTTCAAAACTTCCAAAGGAATACCACCTGTTATTGGAGACTTTCCTAAAGATTGGTTATACTTCACTGACTCATCACCTCCTATCTTAACTGTTAATTATTGAGCCTGATCAACCTTTAACCTTAGCATAATTAAGTCTTGAAGAAAGGGTACAAATGGAAATATTTACTGATGTCCACATTTCTCTGCTTTATACAAATTTTCATAAAATTTCCAGGACATCTCTAAAACCTCTACAGGATCTGTGGTTATTTTTCTTGTTATAGATTCCCTAAGTCTGGAGATAACCCTTTTAACATACGTTTGCCTACATTATTGTGCTAAAAGTTTTTTTTTGCTCTGAGCTATTTTGAAAAAATAGTTGCTTAACTACAATCATTCTAGGCTCATGCATATTATCCAGATATTCCTTTATTTTCTCTTCAGCAGTCTGCATTTACTCATCTTTTTTCTATGAGATTCCTCTTATTCTGCAATACTTTACCCTTTGCCAGTCCTTCTAAGTAATTTCTATGACTTCTTAACTATATCTCTTTCATTTTATTTCAACCTTATTTTTAAACTCCACTTTCATTTTATCACAGTCACTGGCTATAACTTTTGAAGATATTTCTATCTTCCTTATAATTCTTGAATAATTTCCACTACCCAATTCCTCTCTTCTTAACAGGTAGGTGGGAAAGCACCACTGCCTTATTTTTACTTCATTACCCTGCATTTCTATCTTTGTTTTTATTCGTGCATGATCAGAAATAGTTACTGGATGTGTGTTGAAGCTTTCAATTAAATGCACGTGTTACTGTGAAATATAATTTTTATCTAGTCTAGTTCAGTTATTCTACCTTGCATTTCTTCACAAATCTACCCACTTTTATTATACTGTCCTTTCTAGCTTTCCCTGATATATCCTCACTATTGCAAATCAAATTCCAGTCCCCGCCTATAAATATTCCCTGCTGAAAGCTGATTATTTCTCCCAAAATTTTCTTAACCTCCATAACAGCCATTTTCAGTGGAATATAAATACATACCATTGTGATCATCCTTTGCCAACAGCCCCTTACTATCAAAAATCTATAATTTCTTTTAATCATTTATCACTTCTGGACTCCCTCTAGTAATTAGTATAACTACTCCCCTTTTCCTCTTTCCTTGATATTCTGCTGAATATCCATTCTGAAATTCTCTGTCAAATTCACATGCTCATTTCTTTCCAAATGTGTCTCCTGCAGCATTGCTATATGCACTCTGCATTTCTTAACCTAATTCAATACTGTTTCCTTTTTATCTACACCTGTAAGACAATTCATTCCAGGATAATATGGACAGCATAGCCATTATGATAAAAAGCTATTTTTTGCCCATCTACTTACTATAGATGAGTTTTTTTTTCAGTGTGTATTCCCACCTTGTGTTACATGCATTTACTAAAGTTTGGCTGGCTGATCGTTTATACAGTTGTTTCTTCTCATCTCCATTTGAACCCATGTCACATTTTTCAAGACTTTTTGTTTTAATGAAAACTGTCAAACAAAAAACCTAAATACAAAACACCCATCCCCTATTAACTTAGAACAAACACACAAAACTATGTAACTCTTCAAAACATGGAGTTTAACCTCCAGAAGGAAAACAATTGCTCCAAACTGACGGCTGCACCTACAGGCATTATAAACCTAAAATTATGGTTACCATGCTAAAGTCCATGCTATATAGCCTGTGTTCCCACTTATACTGGTTGCTGTCTGTTCTTTTTTACCTCTCTTCCCCTCCCAGCTATGAAAAACAGCTTGTATGCTGTCAGAAAACATTAACTTTTAGCCCTAAGAAAAACTACACTGGCTACATTCAAATAAAATAAAACTGTCCACTGTTCTATTAACTGCATTAAAGTATTACGGCTGCTAGGCAGGTTGCCACCTCTTACTTCCCATCATTTCAAACTTAATTCTTTCACTGAACTGCTTGCAATTGTACCTTTAAATTTTGTACTTCCCTCAGCAAAGTATACTCAGATTAAGAATAACTGCTTGCACCTGCAAACAACTTGGCTCCACAGAGATGTACTCAGCAAGGAGTCTCTGTAAATTTCACTCAGAAAAGAATGCACAGCTGCCCTCAGCTGCAGACATCTCAATTCTAACGAACATTTACTAGTGGAAAACAAACAAGTTAATATATCTGCAGTAGTAAGAAGCTTGGCATTTTCATGGCTTTCACCATTTTGTGTAATTTTTAAAAGCTACAAGCTTATAAAACACATTCACAACTTAATCTAAAGGTAGTAATCTGGACATACATCACTGCAAAATAACAGAGAAAATATCATAATTCTACATTTAATATAATTAGTGCACTTTTACACCCCCCCCCATTCCAGCAGTCCAAGTTCACAGCATATGAACTTAAACTTGATTTTGTCAAGCTTTTTTATTATTATACTGTAAAACCCATATTTCTTACAACTAAAAAAGTACTTGTTTACTTTGCATATTTTTAACACAACAGTCACTGAAAAGACTCCCCCATATTTAAAATTCCCCTGACTACACACTTCACAAAGCTGTTTTACTGCATATAACATGCAGTTTATACCATGAAATGTTTTAAACAAATACTAATAAGAACAAAAATAGTGTCCTTCTAAACATTAATGATATAAAGTGGAGTATGTTTTACAGTTCACCCACAAGTTGAAGAACGTCAACAGAAGTCCAGTGTTTTTCAGCCTTTTCTTACAAAACCATATATCACTATTTCACAAATGTGATAAAAGATGTTTTATAGTCTTCAATTTACTCACTAATTTCAGAGTTGCTGTCCTTCTTCCTGTTCATCTCCAATTCACAACACCAGACTTTGGTTCAAGTCTAAGGTACTGCTGATACTTCTAGTCAACTCCTGTGCTTTTTTTCTCTTTCAAGCATTTTCCTTTAAAACACTGGAAAAAAGTTTAACTGCCAAAGTCTCTCTATGAACTTTACCACCAAGCAGTCTCTCCTTCTGCTTGCTGACTCACTTTTTGTTGGATAAGCTTTTTTATTTCCCCTTGTTCTGTTCTGTCAAAAATTACTTTGATTATCCAGAAAAAAATAAGACACCTGGATACAGCAGCTTGAATCTTACACCTGCCTCTTGACATTGCCAAAATGCTGGGATAAATTTGCTTCTCTTCTGCCTACATACAGTGAATAATCATTTTCTACAAACACTCATCTCCAATTTTTAATAGTCTGCCTTTCTGCCACAATTTTGTCAGATCAACTACTTCTGCTGGCATGATTACATCTTCACTAATATAGGTCTTGGCTGCTTTCTCATGGCCAGGTTTGGAGCATACACTCAACATGCCCTTTTAATTAACAAATTTTGCTGTGGAACAGCAGTCTTGTTGCTTATTTGTGCTTTCATAAAATTAATATAGGCTGCTCTTTCCAGTTTCTCTGTACAGCAGTAAATCTCACATTTTCTCTGTGTGCTTTGTCTTCTAATTCTACTGTTCTTTTAAATGTTTTTTTCTTGAGAAACCTCATATTCAGACAGCTTTTTCTTCATGTCAGCTTCTGATTTTTGCAGTTTTATCAGTTCATCTGAATGGCTAGTTAAAGTGTCTTATTTTTTCTAGCCTTTTTCTGTTTGAATTAATATATTCCTTCAATGTTTTGGTTATTTTCATCACCAACATTTATTTATTTTTTCCATCTAAATTACTGGAAGACATCTCCTGAAACAAAGCTGAAGCTGAACAGTTGCAGAATCTTTCCTAGACAATGTTTTCTCTTCGCCTTTTCTGGCTGATTTTGTTCCAGGTTTTGCAAATTTCTTCTTTCCTGACATCTAGGCAATGTATTTACTAGACAGTAACTGAATTTTACCAAAGAAGAAATTTCAATGGCACTCCTTTTTCTAAAGTTTATCTTTTCACATTGGGAGATCTGAAGTCATGTTGTTGATCAGTGTGCAGCCATCTTGGAAATCCTTGAAACATCTCTTCTTGAGCAGTCTCATACTTAGCCAGCCTTTTCTTCATTTCGACCTTCAATTTTTATCAGCTCATCTGAATATCTGTTTAAAGATTCTTCCATTTTTTTCAGCCTTTTATTATGCGTTGATTTATTCCTTCAGTATTTCATTTAGTTTTATCAGCTCTGAGCACATATGACTTATTTTTTCCTCTAGATTACTGGAAACCATGTTTTACACCAAAGCTGGAGCTTGAACTGCTTTTTGCTGAACATCTACAGGATTCTTCACCATCAGTGTTTTCTCTTCACCTTTTCTAGTTGATTTTCTTTCAGGCTCTCCTAGTTTCTTCTTTGCTGGCATCCAGACAGTGTACTTACTAGCCAGTAGCTGAATTTTACTCAAGCTGACAATATCACTGGCCATTTCTCAGTTTCGGTTTTCACACTGGGAGAGCTGAACTTAAGATGCTAACCAGTGTGCAGACATCTTAGAAATCCCTAATTCAGAAACATTGAACAGAAAATATATTAGTTTGCTACAGACTGCTGAAAAAAGCAAAGATCCGTTAAGTAAACAACAGTTATGCACAGAGAGGGGTACTTATAAGAATTAAAATTTCAATAAAAACTTTAATATAATGTGCAGCATAAATAAAAGCTCACTTCCGTATGGCCAGGATGAACACTTTTGGCTTATGCCTTCTGATTTTCTCATCCTGGCCATACTGAAGTGAACTTTTACTTCTGATGCTATTGGTTTTAATACACGGTATATTACATTTTTTATTGAAGTTTTAATTCAGAAACATTGGTAGAATTAGTGCAGGCCATATACAAGGACCCAACGACTCAAGTGCAAACACTATTTAGTCTCATAGAGCGGTTTCCAGTGGGAGTAGGTGTGCATCAGGGTTCAGCTCTGCTGTTCATACTGGTGATGGAATACATCAGCAAACGTAATGGAGGGAACAGATAAAGTTGCTGTATTCAGACAATGTGGCATTAAAGGTACACTTTAAACAAGAACTCCGGCAAAGAATAAGGGAATGGAATGCAAACTTGAAGGTACACGGAATGAAATTTAACACAGATAAGTTAACTGTAATGGCAGCAAAAGGGGGAAATCAGAAGAAGCTGAGAAATGAGATAGAAGAGAAAGTACTGGAACAGCTTAAAAGCTTCAAGTACCTGGGAGGGGTGTTTGAAGAGAAGGAAAGTCTGAATGAGTCTGTCAAAACTAGAATCACAGGGGCTACAACCAACTGGCACAATGTGTAATGGGCAGTGTATGACAAAAGAATGCCAAAGAAGCTGAAAAGTAAGGTGAAAAAAACAGTAGTGTGACCAGTACTACTGTATGGTACAGAAATCTGGGTAGTAAAGGCACAGCAGTTGAGGAAGCTACAGATGAAGTGCCCGAGATGGGTGGTAGGATGTATACTGAGAGAAAGACAAAAAAATGAGGACATCAGAGCAGAAGACAAGGTTGCTCCAATTGCAGAGAATGTCAAAGCAAACAGATTACAGTGGTTTGGGCACATGTGTATAAAAGCAGAAGACAATCTGGTGAAGATGATTTGGGACAGAGAGGAAGATGGCAAGAAGAGACAAAAGCATCCAGCAAAGAGACGGATGGATTGTGTGAGAGAAGACCTGCAACAGTCAGGCATGACTGTTGATGGTAGGAAACTGACACTGAATCAAGAAAGATGGAGGCAGATGACATGACACCCCAACCACAAGTAGAAAATGGGGGGGGGGGGGGGGCTGTCAATGATGATTATTATTTAAAGCCAGAAATCTGTTGGCCATACTGCTTACTTGCTGGGAATCTTTCCCAGGTAAAACCATGGCCTCTGAATGACTTCAAAATCACAGATCTAAAAGACAAGTCAACATTATTCATAATCACCCCACTTTCTTTTACATGGAGTTGGGTGTCAAGTCAGCTGTTACCACCTCTCTCGATTCAGTGCCATTCTCTTATCTTCAACAGTCATGCCTGACTGTCAGTTCTTCACCAAACTCTCTTCTTTCTTGCAGATGTACACTTTGCTTTCCAACTTCTTTGGCATTCTTCTGGCTCACACACACACACACACACACACACACACACACACACACACACACACACACACACACACACACACACACACACCACCCATGACACTCTGTGCAGTTGGCTGCAGCTCCTCTGATGCTAGCTGTGGTGTCCTCATTCAGATTTTTTTTCTCCTCAACCACGCCTCCCAGATTCTTAATCTGTTCTAGTATTTTCCCTTCATTCTCAATTTTCAGCATCTTCTAATTTCCCTGATTTGCTGCCATGACAACTGGATTGTCTGTATTCAAGTTTCAACACATATGCCTTCAGTTTTTTGTCCCATTCCCTAACATTTGGATGCATTCCTGATCAGAATCTACCAGTAACACCTCATTGTCTGCATACATCAGCTTTATCTTGTTTTCCCAAGTATAGCATGTTAAAAGATGCACAAGAAGCAGGCACAAATGGTGGTAAGGTCAATTTTTCAAGGACATAATTCAGGTCTCAAGGAGGGGGAAACAGAATTGTTTGAACTCAAAATGTGATGAAAGAGGTGGATCAACTGGTAGGCAGGCTGAACTGGCTGACAGGTGCATATTGATGGAAGAGTATGCTAAACCCAAGTTGAGCTGTTCATAAATATAGCTGAGGGTGGAAAGAATCCCTGTTTAATAAGGGTCCAGTCCTCTGTACAGGCATCGCACAAAACTGTCTTCCACTTAGAAATATAAAGTTTTCTTGTTGCAGGTTTTCTAGATTCCTTTATTACCTATAACATATCCTTACAGGAAAAATGCCTGAAATGAGTTAGAAGCTCATGATCCAGAATGCAAAGTTAAGGGTCTTTAGGCTTCAATGAATTAGAGAGACCTTTTGTTCTGTGAGTAAATCCATCATGTAGAGCAGAAAGTGGTGACTGCCCTTGGCTAGATAAGGAGAATCAACCAGTGTCATCTCAGCTAAAAGCTGGTCAACAAAAGTATTTTCCAATTATCTTTCTGAAGTTTTAGAAGTACCTTTGGAATGAGAGCATAGATAGGGTAAACATACAGGAATTATTTCCCTTACCATGGAAATAAGATAGCTGCTCTCCGGGCTTCCTTGCAAGGGCCTCTGGAGCAAAATAGTCTAAGCTGATTATTCAGTGTGGAGGTACACAGACCTATCAAGAAAGTAATGATGGGTCATCTACAGGAAAACCTCTATGTTCAGTCCTTGGGGCCCAAAGATGATAAAGAGACTGGAGGGCAAAGATCAATGTTTTCATTTCTCTGAAGTTGATTTGATTTTTCCTGTCTGGTCCTGGCTTCATGCACTCTGACCTGTTCTGAACAGCCCCCCCCCCCCCCCAGGCAAGGTCTGAGACCTCTGTTTAGACCTTCTTAAGGGTAGAAGGAATATTAATGGGAACTCCTGGATTTGTTTTTATTTACCTGATCTACAGTTTTGTTCATAAAAGGAAAACAGGGCATAACAGTAAAAGAGGGTGACCGCATTCTGCCCATAGCAATTTCAGGTACCACTGAAGTGTTCCTCATGTGGAGTTCGGCAAAGGGAATAATTTGGATTGTAGCTGCCACACAATGGGGACTCTCAGAATCTCTCTCCCAGAGACAATGGATAGATTTTCTAGGGAGAGAAAGAAATCGGTCAAGAACTGGATTTTTTTCCTGAGGAAGAAAAGCCATCATGCTGGATGTATTAAGAAGACATCCCATGAATGTACAGTTGTGCAAAATCTTACCATAACAGCAGATCTCCTTCTCTTCACTGTTGTAGCATTCTTCACTGAAGGGATCTTCTGCTAAGGATAGTCCAACTTCCAGCCAGTATACCAAAGTCTTTAGATTTTATAGGCGCCTATGTCACAGGTATACTCCTCGCATAGAGTGCAGGACATAATGTTGACATATGGATGCACATACTCAGAAATGAGTAGCCATAGGAGGAACAACCCCGCCCCCCCCCCCCCGAAGAATAATGCAGAACATGTACATCCAGAAGTAAAAAAGTTCTGAAGGGGAAGGAAGCAAGAGCCCCTTGGCCAGGAGAGTACCAAATTCAGAAGCAATAGCCATAACAGAAGGGGGAAGGAGGGAGGGACCAAAGTCTGCAAAAGTGAACAGACCATTTATCTACTGTTATGATAAGATTTTATATAACTGTACTATGTGTTTCCATGTCACTGTTGCAGTATTCTTCACTGAAGGGACAATACAGCAGCTAAGAAGACTGGGAGGAAGAAGGCAAAGAACAGCGCTTTACAAACTCATGAAGAACAGCCATGGCAAAACCTGCCCTGGCCCCAGAAACAACAGCCAATTTGTAATGTATAGAAAAAGTATGAACAGAGGACTAAGCAGCAGCTTCAAGGATGGAACTGGCATCCAAAACCCTTGAAAAGGCACCTGAAGAGACAAACACCCTAGTAGAATGCATCTTTACAGATGAAAAAATACATTTGCCATGAAAAAGAATAACAAAAGGGAATTGTCTTAGAGATCAGGAGGAGATGGTTTGTTTGGAAACAGCTAAACCCAAAGTCCAGGGATGAAAAGAAACAAAAAGTTGTTCTGATTTGCAAATAATCTTTATTTTATGCAAATAACATCTGAGCTGCCTATGCAGCTCCAACGTGTGGAGAATCTTCTCAATGATAGACTGCAGAGATGGAAAAAAAGGAAGGGAGTTGAAGAGACTGATTAAGGGACAGCACATTAGCTACCTTGGGCATAAAAGGAAGATTAGTACGAAGTGACATCCTGTCTTTGTGAAAAATTAAAGGAGAAATTACCATAACTGCATGAAGTTCAGAGAGTCTCTTGCCAAAAGCAAGAGCCAACAGCAGAAGAGCCTTCCAAGTACAAAGTTATAAGGAAGCTGAGCTAGCAATTTCAAAAGAAGCCTGAGTCAATTTTTCAAGAAGCAAATTAAGGTCTCAAGGAGGAGGAATAGGCTTTCTCAGGAGCCTGATATGAAGCATGCCTTTAAGAAATTGCTTGACCTCAAACCAAGAGACAAAAAGAGGGTTCAAGGACAGACAGAGACTGCTGACAGGTGAGCTTTACATGATGAATATGCCAAGACAGCATCCAGCAGATCACACAAGTAAGAGAACCAGAGAAACCCTTACTGAGAAGAGATCCTAATGGTGAGAGAGGCACCAAGCAGCAGATCTTTTCCATTTAGACATGTATGATTTTCTGGTAGTGGGTATCCTGGTTTCCTGAAGAACCTGAAACACGTCCCTAGAAAAGAGTTACCTAAAAAGGGTCAAAACCCTGTCACCCACAGTGTTATTTGAAGAGTGGAAAGGTGATGATGGATAAGAGATCTCTTGTCTTGTGTGAAAAGATCTATCCATTGAGATAACTTGTGATGATTGCCCATGGTCAGATGAAAAAGGGGGGAACCACTGCTGTCTGGGCCAAAAGTGGTCACTAACAAGATTCTGGGAGAGTCCTGCTTGATCTTTTGAGAAACCTTGGCAGCAGAGGAAGGGGAAGAGAAGCATATAGAAAAAAGAAGTTATGTACTCACCATAACGTTCCATCTGAGTAGTTGTACTTCATTTGTCTTCAACCTGTGGGTATCCGGATTCAGATCGGCTCTGACACGGCAGTTCACCAGCTTCTGATCCCCTTACCCATAATACCCCTCCATTCTCCTTCCTTCCCTCAGATAAGAGTTTGTTGCACCCTAACACAAGCCAGACCAAATAAGACCTTACCACAACAGGTTATTCACCAACCTAATAAGCATGAACAGGAGAACCACACAGGTGCCTTCTCCTACATACCAGAGTAACAAAAATACAGATAAGGTCAGGGGGAAGGAGGGAGGGATGGTTGAAGACAAATGAAGTACAACTACTCCGATGTAATGTTATGGTGAGTATATAACTTCTTTATCTGAAGTAGTTGACTTCATTTGGTCATCAACTTGTGGGACAGATTCCCCAGCTACCAAATACCTGGGTGGCCCTCATGGAAGGATATCCCTGAGTACCGCAAAGCCAAAGGATGCTCTTCCTCTAGATACCATGTCTAGTTTGTAATATGAAATAAAGGTGTGAGATGAAGACCAAGTAGCCACAGAACAAATGTATTCCAGAGACACCCTGGACCAAAAAGCTGCAGAAGTAGCCATTGACCTGGTGGAATGTGCTTTCACTTGACTCGGAGGAGAAATGCATTTGTCTGAGAACACCTTAACGATGCACTGAGAAATCCATTGAGCAATAGTCACTTTGGAGATTGGTTTATCTAGAAAGGGTTTAGCATATGAAACAAATAACTGATAAGACTTGTGAAAAGCCTTATTTCTGTGAAGGTAGAACCTAAATTGTCTGTGTACATCCAACAAATGTAACTTATATTCACCCCTGTTCTGAAAATTTGGAAAGAAAACAGGAAGGTTAATCATCTGGTTAATATTGTTTTTAGAAGCAACTTTTGGAAAAAAGGAAGAATTGGTATGGAGGGACACCCTATCCTTAATGAAGATCATATACGAAGCTTTGATAGAGAATGCTTGAAGTTCTGACACCCTCCTAGCAGAGGTGATAGCCACTAGGAAAGCAGTTTGACATGATAAAAACTGAAGGTCCACAGATGCTGAGGGCTCGAAAGGTGATGAAACCAGAGCATTTAAGACAAAAGTGAGGTCTTAAGGAGGAGAAGGATTCTTCACCGGGGGTCTTAAAAGAAAAGTACCCTTAATAAAGGATTTGCACAGTTTAGAAAAGGCTAATAAAATCATATTTTCCCGAATATGAAAGTTGCAAATGGCAGCCAGATGAACTTTTACAGGAAAAGAGCTAACGCCCTGATGAAATATACTCTCCAAAAACTCCAATACCACCGGGACTGACGCTGTGAAAGGATCCAAGCCTCTTTGAGAGGCCCAAATAGAGAAACGTTTCCATTTGCTATGGTAAAGCTTCCTGGCGGATGATTTGTGAGCCACCACCAGACTAGCCTTGACTGGTGAGGAATGTAGATGTCCGATAGACATGCAACTGCAGTCATAACATGTGGGTTGTCCTGCCTCAGGCAGCCCTCGGTCGGCCGGATTCCAAAGTCTGGGTCCGACGTCGGCTGATGTCGCATTTCTCTCCGACGTCAGAGTGGCTGGAGTACATAAGCATCAGCCGACGCCATTTTCTTCAGTGTTTCTTGCCCCAGATGCCAGGTGCCCTCCAAGGAAGGCTGTAATCAAATTGAAAGACAAAAACAGGATTCCAAACAAATAAATGAGCCATAAAACAAATACACCATAACAGATATCCCCAGCTAAGAGAAACAGGGATAGGAGTGGACCCTAGGCATAGAGGGGTATGGAGGGAGGGAAAATCCGACTGCAGTTGCATGTCTATCGGACATCTACATTTATGGTAGGTACAAAACTGTACTATGTCCTTCAAGAATGCAACTGCAGTCATAACATGTGGGTAGAATACCATAGCTTAGCTGGGGGAGGAGGTATGCTCTAGGAAAGAGATGGTGTGGCAATCAAACCCTGCAGGACTGCCAAAGCAAAGCCTGCTCTGGATCTGGAATATAGAGGGAGATTGTAGTGTTTGGAGAATGTATGCACGGAGCTCCATGTAGCAGCTTCTAGAATGTCCTTGGTAGGCACCCCTCTTAAGAATGCTGTAGAGGTGGCTGTAGCTCTGGTGGAATGTGGTCTGACATTGGCTGGAACAGTCTTTCCATGAAAGGAATAACAGAATCTGATGCAATGTCCAATCCATTTATAAATAGTCTGTTTTGAAATTGCTTTTCCTTGGACTGCAGGGGCGTAAGCTACAAAAAGTTGTTCAGACTTCCTACTGGCCTTGGTTCTGTCCAGGTAGTATCGAAGTTGTCTGTGAATGTCCAAGGTATGCAAAAGTCTTTCCCCTTATTCTCAGGATTGGGGAAGAAAGCAGGCAGATGAATGGCTTGATTTAAAGAAACCCTAGATACCACCTTTGGCATAAAAGTAGGGTTGGTCCTTAATGAAACCCTGTCTCTGTGAAAAATAATAAAGGGTGGTATTGCCATTAGGGCCTGTAGCTCTGAAACCCTTCTTGCTGAGGTAATTGCCAACAGGAAAGCTGTCTTCCATGAGAGAAATTGCAAGTCAACTGAAGCTGCTGGCTCAAAAGGAGGTAGAGTCAGTTTTTCTAAGACAAAATTGAGGTCCCAGGCTGGCACTGGGGCCTTTCTTGGTGGCTTAATGCTCTTGATTCCCCTGAGGAATTGTCTTAGTAAGGGGTGAGAGAAAACAGGAGGATCAGTGTTGTATCTAGCTGAAATAGCAGATGCATGTATCTTTATGGAAGAATATGAGAGGCCGTTCTTTAACATATCTGCCAAATATTCCAAGATGAGTGGGATGTTCAACAATGATGCATCATGTCCCTTGCTGGTATTCCAATTGCTGAATCTTTTCCACTTTGCTAAGTAAACCTTTCTGGTGGATGGTCTTCGAGCCTCTGTTAGTATCCACTGAACTTCTTTGGAGAGAGATAAGCTGAAGTTATTTATGGGATCTCCCAGGCTGTTAGCTGCAGTGTCTGAAGATTTGGATGCAGTGTTTCGAAATTGTGTTGAGTCAAAAGTTGAAGCCACTGGGGGAGAGCCCACCTCCTGGTGTGACATATGCTCCGTAGTAGTGGGTACCAGTGTTGTCTTGGCCAATCCGGAGCTATTATGACTCCCTTGGGCTTCTCTGCTTTGATCTTTAGTAATACTGAGGTCATCAGTGGCAGAGGTGGGAATGCATAGATTGCTAGGGAGCTCCAGTTGAATGAGAGGGCATCTATTTTCCAAGCTTTTGGATGGTATGTCCTTGTGCAAAATTTTGGTAGAAGATGGTTGAGGTGAGAGGCAAATAGGTCCACTTCTGGCATGCCCCATGTCGAAGTGAGTTGTCTGAAGGCCTTCGGATGTAACCTCCACTCGTGTGGATCTGTGAAATTCCTGCTTAGGCTGTCCGCCAACACATTGTCTTCTCCTGGGACAAACTGGGATTGTAACTGGATGTTTAGGCTCAGTGATTTCTCCCAAAGCTGCATTGTCAGTCTGCAAAGGGGGTAAGAGTGGGTGCCCTCCTGCTTGTTTATGTACCACATCACAGTGGTGTTGTCTGTCCGTATCATTAAATGGCCTTGCTGGAGTTGGTGTTGAAAGGCCTCGATGGCATGCATTACTGCCAGCATTTCCTTTTGGTTTATATGCAGATGTGTTTCCTTTGGAGACCATTGTCCTTGTATACACCTGCCTTCCATGTGCGCCCCCCATCCAAGGTCTGAGGCGTCTGTAGTCATGGTCTGTGTTATCTGTGGTTTTTTGAATGACATACCTGAGTTTTCCTGGCTCACCGAGGCCCACCATAGGAATTCCTTTTGTAGGCATGGAATGAGTGGTATGATTGTCTCCAAGTTGTTGCTGTGTTGAGACCAAATGCTTTTAGGTACCATTGAAGCTTTCTCATGTGTAGTTTTGCTAATGGAACCAGTAGAATGCAGGATGCCATGTAACCCAGGGCCTGTAGGAATCTCCTTGCAGTCATCTGGGTGAGTTTTGCTAAACCTTTGAAGTAATGAGTTAACTTCTCTTGCTTGTCTTCTGTCAGGTAAGCCATCTGAGAGGCTGTGTCTAGTTTGGCTCCTAAGAAGATTATTTGCTGGGATGGCTGCAGTCTTGACTTTTGGAAGTTGACTGTGTATCCCAGAGCTTGAAGTAATCGTATGACATAATCCAGGTTTTTTGTCAACATCAATTTGTCGTCCGCTTGTATGAGGCAGTCGTCCAGGTACGGGTAAATTTGTATACCCTGGATCCTGCAATGAGCAATTACTGAAGCCAGGCATTTTGTAAATACTCTGGGCGCAGTAGATAAGCCAAATGGCAATGCTGAGAATTGATAATGCTCTGGCCCTGCAAGAAATCTGAGGTATCTTCTGCAGCTGTGTCTGATAGGGACATGCAGGTATGCCTCCTTGAGGTCCAGAGTAATCAGCCACGACTCCTTGCCCAGCATGGGAAGGAGTTGCTGTAGAGTCAGCATTTTGAACTTTGGTTCTATGAGAAAGGTATTTAATGCGGACAAGTCCAGTATTGGTCTCCATTGAGATTCTTTTCATGGAACAAGGAACAGTCTTGAGTAAAACCCCTGGTCTTGTTCTTGTGGAACTCTTTCTATTGCTTTCATTCGAGTCAGCAGATTGATTTGCTTGATAGCCTCTGCCCTCTGATTTTGTTTCTAGGTTTGGCATGCCTTGTTTTCTTGGTAAGGTATGAAAATGAAACCTGTACCCTCGTTCTATAATGTCCAAAATCCATTTGTCCTTTGTCAGTCTGTGCCAGTTTTCTGCAAACAGAGATAATTTCCCGCCCAAGGGAGCTTCTAGTTGTTCCCTGGTAGGCGGTAGTAGAGGAAAGTCATTGAGTTTGTGGTTGTTAGGCAGGTGAAACCCCTGCGTCACTTCTTTGGCTTCCTGGCTGCCATTGTCGTCCCCTGTAAGGGCCTCTGTATTGGCCTCTTCCTCGGCCACGTCTGTTCTTACCCCTTTGAAACTTTTCTGGATTAGGAAAGGACCAGTTTTTTGAAGGCCAATTCCTACTGAATCTGGGGGGTTGAACCTGGAGGAAATCTTTCACAGTCTAAACTGATTTTGCTTTTTCTTTGATGGTCTTTAACACATCCTTAGCATTTGCACCAAAAAGCTTGTTCTTTTCCAAAGGTGCATCCAGCAGTTTTGCTTTTACATGATCTGGTAGAGGGTGATCTTTTAACCAAGCATGTCTACGAATCACTGCCCCTGTCATAGCTGCCCTACATGAAGCTTCCAGTGCATCATATCCACACTGCAGGAAGTGATTGCTTACTTGCTGAGTGTTATGTACAGCTTCCTGCAAAGTCTTCCTGTCTAAAGGATCAGGAGAACTTCTAAAGACTAGTGTGGTCTCCTTTCAGGCCCCCGAGCCGGCGGAAAACAATACTCAAGCCGCTGAATCACTTACAAATGCCTTCTACCAGCACCTGCAGGACTGCATGGATAAGGCAATCCCAAGCAAAACAAAGACTCTTTGTACCAAAGGCAAGCATCCAGTCTGGCGGACCCCAGCCATAAACAAACTCTACAACAAAAGGAGGAAGCTAATACAAGATAGAGCAAAATCCTTAAAAGGTAAGACACCCTTGATCACTATAAGTAAAAAACTAAGAGCTCTCATAAAATCATCCAAAGCAAATTTCGAGAGAAAAATAGCTAAAGACTCAAAAGACAATCATAAGGCCTTCTTTAGCTATGTTAGAAACCTAGGAGGAAACTCCCAGATATGCTCAGAACTAGTTCAAAATGATGTGAAGATTACTGATCCTACAGACATTGCCAACATACTGGCTGACAGGTTCAGTGCAAACTTCTCCCAAAGGAGAGATATCTATACCAAACGAGTGCCCCCAAACATCTCCAGCGCCCAAGTGAGAACTGCTCTCTCCAAAGCAAAAACACAGCATCCATGGGACCTGATGGTGTCCCCGGCTGTGTGCTCCACTTAACTCAATGAGGAATTAAACCCACAGCTAGGACAGCTGTTTAATCAAAGTCTTACCTCTGGATACGCACTCCAGGAGTGGCGCACTGCAACTGTGGTCCCACTTCACAAAGGCGGTGCCTCCACAGACCCTGGAAATTACCGCCCATTAGCTTGACAAGCCTTATCTGCAAAGCCATGGAGAGGATCATAATGGACCTCATAAATAAAGACATAGGAATTTGCAGACTTTGGATCCAACCCAGTTTGGCTTTGTCAAAGGCAGATCATGCCTTTTAAACTTGGTTGACTTTTTGAAACAGTCACCAAAGCCATTGATGAGGGAAAGGCAGTCCATACAGCCTACCTCGATCTGGCTAAGGCCTTCGATACAATACCCCACTCGGGTATCATTGAAAAACTCATCAGCTTAAATGTTAACCCATACATCACAAGATGGGTTGCAAACTGGCTGAGTGACAGAACCCACAGGGTCAGAGTTGCTGGCGCCATGTCAGACTCAAAGCCTGTCACAAGTGGTGTCCCACAGAGCTCAGTCCTGGGCCCACTCTTGTTTGGCATCTACTTTTCCAAGTACAAGCAAACACAGGAGGGTTATGGCTGACAAAGTTTGCAGATGACTGCAAACTGGGCCATAGTAGAAAACACATCTGACACAGATATCCTTCAGAAGGGTCTCACAGAAACGGATAACTGGTGCCAGAGCCACAGCCTAAAGTTAAATGCCAAAAAATGCATAGTCATACCCTTCGGGAAAAACAAGGTTACCCCTAGCTACCAAATAGGTGGCAATCCACTGAGCACAGAAGAAGTTATCAGGGACCTGGGGACCCAGGTTGATAGTAGTCTGTCATTCGACACCCATGTAGCTAAAGTAGTTAGGAAGACCTTCTACATTGCCCACCTTATCATGAAGGGATTCTCATCTAGATCAAGGGAGGTCATAGTCTCCCTTTACTCATCACTCATCAGACCAATGATTGAGTACAATGCCCCATTCGTAATGTATCTGACCTGACACTTGCAGCAGCTGGAGAGGCCACAAAAGTTCCTCACCAAAAGGATAAAGGGTCTCAAAAATCTGTCCTATGCTGCCCGACTGAAAGAACTCCAGCTCTATTCAGTCGCACCGCTTGCTCAGAGGTGACCTTTGCCTAACATACAAGGCCATGTCAAATCCAGATTTGATGAATATGCTTCACCTCAAAAATCTAGATCCATCAGAGCCACAAGGGCGGGAGACTTAAACCTCGACACGGCTATTAATAGGACGTGCTGGAGGGATAGATTCATCACCCAAAGACTCCCTATGCTGTGGAACAAAATCCCGGTACATGTGAGGCAGAGCACCTCGCTGGCCTTGTTCAAGAGAAATCTTGACCAATGGATGGGAGATCGCAGATATACCCCAGGGATTACCTCAGTATCACTGCTCGACAGAGGCACAGCAAAATAATGGGTATAGTTCCCCATACTAAAGGGGTGGCGTAAGCCACAAAACGATGGGCTAGGCTTGTAAATGCCCTCAGGCAGATAGCCTAGTATGAACCTATGAACCTATGAACCTAAGCTAATGTTTTTTGTAAATCTTCTAAGAGATAATCCTGATATTGTAACATATGAAAAAGGCAATTTAAAGCTCTCATAGATAAGGTAGTGGATGTGTAAACCTTTTTTCCCCATCTCTCTAATGACCTCGCTTCCCTGTTGGAGGGCAAAGGATTTTTTGAGGTGGAGGCTGAAACTCCTTTAGGCCCCTGTGAAATAGTTTCCAAATCAGCAGTATGGGCCCTGAATAAATGGGAATGAGTTTCTGGGACCCTGTAATACCTGTCTGGCTTGGCTGGAGCAGGAGGAAGAGAATCAGGGGTAGCACTAGAGTCAGAATACAAATCATCCAGAACATCAAGTACAGGAGGAATAGCTAAGGGCCTGTGCTGAGGCTTCTTAAGGAAAGTCCTAAGGCGTTTCTTAGAATCAGAATATTCCTGACCTTGCCACTTGAAATGTTCCCTCATGGTGTGCAGAACTTCCCCAAAAGAAATATCCTCAGGAGGGGAGGCTGAAGGGATGGAATCTTCTGCATCCGAGTCCTCATAGGTCTGGAAGAGCTCTTCCTGGCTATCAGAGTGGACAGAGCCCTCAGAATCTTCATCTGAAGGAGTAGGGTCAGAGGGTTCAACCCGGGGCCTTTTATCAGGAGGAGGCTGGGATGCTCTCTCAGGATGGGCCTGTGAACCTCTAATCATGGAAATTAAATCAGCAGCCATGGACATAATTTGTGTCTCCGGAGTCGGCTGAGGTAAGGATTTAGAAGTAATATGCTTTGTTTTGCTGGCTGCCTTAGCCTTAGTGTAGGCCTTAATAGACATGGCCATAGGAGGCCTGGCAGCTCCACGTGCAGGAGTGACCTTGTCTACAGCAAGGGTCTCGGGCATTTCCTCGGTTTCGTTATCCGGAGGAAAATCTATAACTGGTGTCGGAGTAATGTCTGGAATCGGAGTCGTCGGTAATGCGGTGTCTTCGGTTCGGAGCGGTGGACAGACCGTCTCAGAGGGAACCGGAGCACTCGCGCTAGGTTTTGGCGTGGAGTCGGTGGTAGACGCGGGCCGAGGATATCGGTCCCGGTCTTTTCGCTTTTTGGGAGTTTGCGATGTCGGAAGATCCGACGGCATGGTGTAAGCAAATTTATCGCCGAAAAAATCTTCAGCGAACTCCGCCCAGCGCCTGAGAGTGCACTTGTTGAAGCAAGCACAGGCTACACAGGCCGAGACGTCGTGGTCTGGGCCCAGGCAAGGGAGGCAGTAAGAGTGGAAATCCTTATGAGGTATTTGTTTACCACAAAAAAGACAATTGTTAACTTTTTCAGTAATTTCTGACATCGGCTGAGGCAAGAAAAGGTCCCCAACGGGGTACTTAGCTTTTTTGATGACTTCGGTATCGTAGAATACAGGAGCTGACCGACCGGCACTTGCGAACTGCTTCTGCTTTGGGCACCGCGCGGCAAGAAAGACTGAAGAAAATGGCGTCGGCTGATGCTTATGTACTCCAGCCGCTCTGACGTCGGAGAGAAATGCGACATCAGCCGACGTCGGACCCAGACTTTGGAATCCGGCCAACCGATGGCTGCCTGAGGCAGGACAACCCACATGTTATGACTGCAGTTGCATTCTTGAAGGACATCCAGGAGTCCTAGCCATCAATGGAACTGGAGCAGCCAAGCAGTGAGCTTCAGACTGGCCAGGTTTGGATTGGGAACCTTCGAGGCGTGAGAGATGAGATCCGGTATTAGATCCAAGATCTATGGCGGAGCTAGAAGATGAGACCAAAGGAAACTAAACTAGACTTGTCAAGGCCAGAATAGGGCAATGAGGATCACTGTGCTCCCCAACCTGCGGGCCTTCTGAAGAAATTTCAGTACGAGAGGTAACGGAGGATAAGCCTAGAGAAGAACCAGAGGTCAAACACGGACTAGAGCATCCCTGGGAGTTTCCTCTTGTGGGGGGATCAGAGAGAAGAACTTGCTGCAGTTTGCATTGGAAGGAGATGCGAAGAGATCGCAGCAAGGCCAACCCCACTCTAGGAAGATCTGCTCCACTACAAAAGGATTCAGAGACCACTCGTAAGGCATCAGAATAGCCCTGCTCAGCTTTTCTGCTAGCATGTTGGACCGTCCCAGAATGTGCGTTGCTACCAGAAAGTGATTGGTGGAAATTGCCCATTCCCACACTCTCACGGTCTCGCGACAAAGGGGGTAAGATATGGTTCCTCCCTGCTTATTGATGTACCAGACTACTGACATGTTGTCTGACTGTACTGTAATAGTTCTCAGAGGGAGAAAGGCATGAAGGACCTGCAACGCTAAAAGGACTGCCCTCATCTCTAGGACATTGATATGCAAGTTGGTCTCGTTCGAGGACCACATGCCTTGGACTGTCCTTCCCGAGCAATGCCTCCACCCCACCCTAGTTGGGAGGCATTTGTGGTTACCGTGGCTTGGGGAGGGGCTGCAATAAAGGGGTGTCCCTCGACCATGTCAGAGGAGTGCATCCACCAGAGGAGAGATTCCCTGCAAGCCCTGCTTATATGTATCAGATGAGCTGATGGCAGGTTTAAGAGGGACTATTGGACTGCTATTGTCCACTGAAGTACCCACATGCGAAGACATGCACAGGGTAGAATCGTGATGGTGACTGCCATAGAACCAAGAGCTTGCAATACTGCTTCTGCAGAGGGAAGATGAGGCTGAATAATGAGACACATGGAGACGTAAGCTCCAAACTCTCTCTGGGGTGAGGAAGACCTTCATCTGGATGGTGTCTAATTTTGCTCCGATGAATTCTAGAATTTGAACCGGGTTCAGAGATGATTTTTTTGTGTTGACTATGATCCCCAAGTGACTGGTTAGCCTCAGGAAATAGTCTCTGGCTTGACAAAGTAGGTGCTTGGTGGGGGCAGCAAGGAGTCAATCATCCAGGTATGGGAAAGATCTGTATACCCTGAAATCTCAGGTGAGTTGCTACAACTACCATGACCTTGGTGAACACCGTGGGGACTGTGCGGAGACCAAAGGGGACAGCTCGGAAGTGATAATTACTGGCTCTAGCCAGAAGTGGAGAAACCTCCTGGAATATCTGCGCATCTTTATATGATAGTACGCATCCTGGAGGTCTACCGAGAACATCCAATCTTCACCTGCAGATAGGGCAGGATGGATTGCAGAGTGACCATCCGGAACTTTTCTTTAGCAACATTCAGATTCAAGATGGAAAGATCCAGGATAGGTCTTAGGTCCCTCATCTTTTTTGGCACTAAAAAGAACCTGGAATAAATGTCCGATCTGGATTGATCTGGGAGAAAGGGTTGGATGACTCGCTTCATTAGCAGGTTTTCTATTTCGAGTGCTGCAACCTCTCTTTCCGCGGGTGGAGCATCTGGGAGATGTTTTGGGGGAATAGGTGGTAGTACGAAGGGAATGGAATATCCTCTGGATATGATTTGTAGCATCCAACAATCTGTTGACATAGACTCCCACTCTGTTAGGTGCAACTAAAGATGACCCCCGTCTGCCTCCAGAGATGAGCAGTCGGACAACCACTTAGGGCTGATTCACGAGCCTGTCAGAGAAAAGTCTTGACACAAAATTCCTCGGACCACCTTTGCCACTGGGCCGGCATCTATCGTAACCCCCTCTGCCTCTGGGGGAAGATGAGTCCTGAGTGTCCCGGGAGTACTGAGACTTTCGGAACCACATCTTCTTTTGCCCTCACTGATTTCTCGAGAAGGGATCTTTGAGGGGTAGAGAAGCAGATCCCGATGGCAGACAGCATCTTCCCATCCTTCTCACTCTGGACCAGTGTCTCACATATGGTCTTCCCAAATAGAGAAGAACCATCATAATGGGCATTAGCAAATGACTCCTTGAAGGGTTCCGTAAACTGACATAGCCGGAGCCAAGCGTGACTCCTCATGGCAACGCTGGAACTGGCAGTCCTTGCAGCTCCTTCAGTGGCATGCGAAGGGAGATACAGGGACGTATTCAAAACCAGTTTGAGAGTGGCCATCTGCACGGAGAATGCTTGCTTATTCACTGGCAACATGGACACCATGGGCGACTTAGCCACCTCCATGACCAGGTCAATCTGCAGTCGGATAATATGGGCCAAATAATTCAGCGCCCCTATAAAAAAGGTAGCTGAAGCATAAACCCGCTTCCCCAGACAGTCCATCATCCTGGATTCAAGGTCCGGAGGATGAACCGTGTAACTCTCCTGAGCCAGTTCTTTCATAGTGGCGGCTGCCACCACCATGGCATCTACCTGGGATCCCTTACTCCAGCTGGTCTTATCATTGGGAGGACTCAAATTTTTATCAGGACGTTTTGGAATAGGCTCCACTGTGTCCAGTTCCCTCCATGCCCATGTAGTAATAAGGTCCACTAAAGGATCCATGGAAGGGGAAGTAGATGGGCCCGTGCCGAAAGCCTCCAGGAACACCGACTCGTCAGAGGAAGGCTTTGGGGTGGAACACCTCCCCATTGGCAAAGGATTTCCAAGACATCGTCAGGGGGTGATCTGGGGAAGCCTTCCTCTTTCTCCAAATCAGTGTCCTCCGTGAGAGACTCTGGGAAGGAGGCCAGGTGCCTCCTTTCCAAGGTCTGTTTGCGAGGGATGTCTTCAGTGGGACTCTCCAAAGCAGACTCGCAAACAGGGGGTTGCTCTCCAATGGGTGCTATCTGGGGCAAATAGAGCATGGGCTGTCCCTGTGAGGACAGGATGGTCAGAGCCGTACCCAGAACTGAGGGATTCTGGGCGGAATGCGAAGATGAAATGGTCAGAGGCCTCGACCCCGTCGCAAGGACCCTCTCCACCACGTCAAAGGCCGAGGGACAGTGGGCATTCCCAAAAACAAAGGATCCGTCCTCCTCGGGTCTGACGGGGGAGTCTGAGCCAAGCCCACTGGCGCCGAGATGTCAAGGGGAAGGCTGCGCTCTGACAGACTCGAAGCTGACAGCACTCCCTCAGATCCCATGCAGAGGCTACGGCTCCAATACCTCGGATCCAACAGATCCAGCATGCTCAAGGCCATGGCCGGAGTCAAGGTACTAGATACTGTTGGCGCCGGACCTCTGACCTCGAGGGCTCTCAAATCCAAGGACTCCAAAACCAAAGGTCAGACTGGAGAAGCAGCAATGGGGGCAAAGAAGGGCTGAGAACCACCCCGCTCCAGAGGTAGAAGGGGCTGGTAAAACCCCCATCTGGATCTGGGTGAGGATAAACTTCCACATCATCCTGTCCATCTCTGACTCTGAAAGTCTGAGGGTGGACTGGGATGTGGAAGCCACCAACACTGGCCGGGAGTGCCTGTGAGGGGAGGCTCTCGAATGAGCCCAAGACACCGTCGGCTCCGGGGAAAACCTCGGAGAATGGAGCCGAGGGGTGCTGGGTCTTGGAGGAGTTCTAGTCTTGGCTGGAGGCCCCAACTGTTCTGAGCGGTCAGGAGGCCGCTTTTTGGGCCTATCCTTCTGCCTTTTATCTTAATCCAAACGCCTGGAAACGTGGGTATGAACCCCGGAGGCCTGAGAGGGAGAAGAGATGGTAGCGGCTGCTACCGCTGAAGACGAGGCGGGGACAGCCATCCCCAAAGCTGGCAAGAGCCCTTTCATTATCAATTTACCCCTCCTGTCTTTGAGGGCTCTGGGATTAAATCCCGCGCAAATACTGCAGGCCATAGACAGGTGAGGCACACCTAAGCAAACAACACACAGAGTGTGGCCATCAGCCGGTGACAGCTTATGGCCACTCTCTTCACATTTCCTGAAGACAAGCTTTGAAATATCAGCCATGTCTAAGGAAGGCTTGAGAAAACATGCACATGCACACACTAGACTGAGGGGAATAAGAAGGGAGCACAACAGACTAACAAAATATCTTTTTTTTTTTTTTTTTTTGACTGACTACATAGACGCAGGTGTAAAAAAGAAAAAATAACAATATTAGCCGAAGGTAACTACACAAACGCTGATCACTTACCCAAAAAACAATAACTCACTTGGAGCTCGGCACCACACTGCTGGCTTGGAAAGCAGCAAAAGAGATCTGAGGGAAGGAAGGAGATGGAGGGGTATTATGGGTAAGGGGAGAAACTTGCAGCTCAGATCAGAAGCTGGTGAAGCGGCTGTGTCAGATCTGATCCAGATCTGAATACCCTCAGGTTAATGACCAAATGAAGCCAACTACTTCAGATCATTCCCTTCCAATGAAAAGGCAGGGCATCCACTTTCCAAGTCAGAGAACTTGGGACGTGTAAACAGAATAGAGTAAATTCCCTGTTCAGACGGAGGCAAAAAGATCTAACTAAGGAATACCCCACCAATGGTGCTATGTCCAGAAACACATCTCTGTGAAGCATCCATTTGTGAGCCTGTGTTCTGGACCTGCTCAGAGAGTCTGTTACCAGACTGTGCTCTGAAGGAATGTAAACTGCTTGAAGAGTCTCATGATAACTAACAGCCAGATCCCAGGCCTTAAGAGCCAGTCTGGAGAGGAGACAGAACCTCGTACCCCCCTGGTTGTTGATATACCACATTACTGTGGTATTGTCCATGAAGATTTTCAGGGGGTTGGGGAGACTACAGAACCAGAAGCAGAGCCTTCATCTCTTTTATGTTGATATGGTCTGACCTCTGATGAGGAGGCCAGAGACCCTGGCCTTTCAGAGGGTCACAAGAAGCACCCCACCCCAGGTCTGAGGCATCTGTGAACAGTTCTTGGGAAGGAACTGGAGCATGAAAGGGCAGCCACAGCTTGAGATAAATCTGCTGAATCCATCAGTGGAGCTCAAGTTTGAGACAAGGAAGCAAAGGGAACAGGGAATTCCAAGGGGTGGCAATATTGACGCCACAACGATTTGAGCTACCACTGAAACTTCCTCATTTGGAGCCTGGCAAAAGGAAGTATTTGAATGGTTGAGGCAATAAACCCCATGATTCTGTGAAAGTCCTTGGTTGGGACAGAGGACAGGGGAAGAAAAGACTGGAAGAAGGTGGTCAGAGACAAAACCTTGGGAGCAGGAAGATAGAAACACGATCCTGGGAGCACATAAGCACCAACTTCTTGAGACTGATGGTGAACCCTACACTTTGTAAAAGACAAGTGGTGAAGTAAAGATCTTGCAGAAGATGGCTGGGAGAAAGAGCCTGAATAAGCAAGTCATTTAAATAAGGTACTATCTGTATCCTTGGACGCCTGCAAATGGCTGTGACACTTGGTGAATATCCTTGGGACAGTAGAAAGGCCAAAGGGCAAAGCAGTGAACTGAAATGAAAGGAAAAAAACAGAGAAATGTAAACATTTCCTTAACAGAGGGTGACTAGATCCATGAAGACAGGCATCCTTGAGGTTTAGAGAGACCAAAAAGGCCTGGGAGAGAACAAGAAACAAAGTCAGCATCATGAAAGAAGGAACCATGAGAAAAGTGTTGAGGAGGGAGAGGTCAAAAACTTGTCTTCACTTCCCCTCCTTCCGAAGAACCAAAAACATCCTAGAGCAAAAACCCCTTCTCACTTGGGTGGGTGGAACAGGTTGAATAGTGTCTTGATCCAAAAGGGACTGTAAAACCTCCAGAAAAAGAAACAGTTTGGAGGAGGCTGCTGAATGCCTGTAAAGGGAGGAAGAGATTTCCATATCATGAAATACCCCTGACAAATGACAGACAGCATCCAAGAGTCTGAGGTGAACTGTTACCAATTTCGGAGAGACAGAGAAAGGTGGAGAGGCAAGGGGACCTGATGAGGGGAAGAGGAGGCAAAATGTCAAACAGATACAGGCTTGTACTGAAAGGAAAGTTTCTGAGATTAAGAGTCTGAGTGAACTCAGCAGGAGGAATATACCTGGACCCTTCTTTTACCTTTGGAAAGCTGACAAGACTGTCTATGAAAAAAGGAAGATTAAGAAGGGTAATTCATCTGAAATCTGGATAAAGAGGAGACAAAAATATACTTGAGTTGGGCTTTAGACCAGTTGTTTCACATTAGGAAGGTTTGTGGTCTGCACCGTTGTGGCAGGACAGGAAGCTTACATCCTTCTGAGTTGGGAGTTGCTGATTGAAGGCTTAGTGTCTGTTCTAAAGTGTATTAGTTCTGGTTTAAGCACTTGGGCTTTGGGACAGTTTTTTGACATTAAGAAGGTGTGGTCTGCACTCTTGTGGGAGGCTGGATTCTGCACTTCTGAGCTGGGAATTTCTGGTCACAGGCTTACTGTGCCTGCTTATTTGAATTGTTTCTTTCTGAAATTGGTGTGCCTTGTTGCTGCAGCATAGACCAGATTCAGGCCTGCTGAATCTAGCTTTGTTTGTATAACTTGAGCACTGACCAGGCCATCTTTTTGGAGAAGGTTCCCCTGCACCCTAGCAGCAGGAGTGTGCAGTTAGAACTTGTCTGATTGAAGACTGCTGGAGCAGGGCTCAGTTTTGAGCTTTTTTCTGGTTAATTGGGTAACTTGTTAAAGTCAGTTGTTTGTTTTCTATTGTTTTATATATATATATATATATATATATATATATATATATATATAAATAAAATTGCATTCTATTCATCTGCTTTTACTGTATTTGTGTTTCTTCCTACTTTATTACTAGTGTCATTGACTACAACTCTGATCTGAGATATATAACTATAAGTATCTTTTTCTGTGCATTTAAAGAGGTTTTTTTATTGTATCTGCTTTAGTTTCTGAAAAATATATATATATACTTGTTTCCCACCTTTCTAAGCTAGTATAGTCCAGTTTTCAAGTTAAGTGCTGAATTCAGGGCTGTGTTACAAATCTCTGTTTGCCCAGACCTTACCTGGATAGAAGAACGGTTCTCTGTTCACCTATGAGAAAGGGGAGTTTTGAGCCCAGAAATGAGTAGTTTATTGGCCATTTTGGGCTCATTTCTATCTCTTTCATTTCCCTGCTATAAATACCGCATTTGCCCAGTTTTGCACGCCAGGCACCACGGGTTAGCTAGGGTATAACTATTCCCGGCTCCACAAAGTCTCCTTCAATTTTTCCCTTTTAACTAGACAAACTTTCAACTTAAGCACTCAAGCCATTCATTTCTCAGCCCGGCACTTGCACAAAACTCATAGCAAGCACTTATAAACCCTAGCAATAGATCCTCCCATACAGTACAGGTCAAGGCTCTCTATTTAACCTTACCAGTCATTCAGTAAAACAGTTCACTGTACTTATACAGGCATGTCCAAAGGGCAGTTTCAGGCGTACACTCCAGTCCAACTGGTGAATCTGGGCATTTTGAGACAATGTTACAACTGCCTCATGTACACAGACAACCCTCTCCTCCTACCACCAAACACTAATACATGTGAGAGATGCAATTACACAGCCAAACTGGAGGCTAAGCTCTCTCAACCCAAGGCTGGATCAGACAGTCAAGAGGAGAAGGGAAATACTTGCATCACACCACCAGTCTCACATAGATCCATTAAACCAGTACCGGCAAAAACACACACAAATACACGAAAACATACTCTGAGGCTCTAAACAGAAATCTACAAAAGCAACAGAGACCTCCAAAGCATACATCCAAGCAACCTCCACCCCCCAACACTAATCATGAAGCACATACTTCACAAAACCGGTGTGCTATGCAATCACAGCCCTTAGGGCAAAATAACATACCTAACATACTAGTAATAGGTGACTCTATAGTCAGGCACACTGATGCCCACTCACTAGACTGAATAAGGAAAAGGTTACTGTTAGCTGCCTGTCGGTTGCCAGGATCTGCCACATAGCACAAGCACTCAGGTCACTCCAGAACAAGTACAAATAAGACTCTGTCATTGTCTATGTTGGTGTGAATGACCTGAGCCGTACCTCCCTGGACTAAATGAAAAGAGACATGGAAGAGCTCTCTGATCTTCAGAACAAGTACAAATAAGACTCTGTCATTGTCTATGTTGGTGTGAATGACCTGAGCCGTACCTCCCTGGACTAAATGAAAAGAGACATGGAAGAGCTCTCTGATCTTGTAGCCCAGGCCAGTATGACCCTAAGTAGCATCCTGCCCTCACCAAGAATGATACCACAGTATAAAGAAAAAATTATCAATTTCAATAATTGGCTAAGTTTCTGGTGTCATTCAAAGGGGATCCAGTGTCTGTTCGCCTGGGATGACATGCTAGACAAGCCACGCTGCTTCACTAGAGACGGCTTGCACCTGTCACCCTTAGGCTTTCGAATACTGGCCAAAGCTCTTGCCACCCCCATAGTGCATTTTTTAGGCAAGGCTCAAAAGACAAACCCGCCGCCATAAATAGCACAAGTAACAAAAAACTGACGGTAATGCTACTCAATGCCAGAAGTCTAAACCTCAAAATGCACACAATTGAGGCACTCCTTAGTATGGAGAAAATCGATACATGTGCAGTAACAGAAACCTGGTTTAAGGCTCCAAAGAGCACCCCAGCACTACCAGACTACAACTCATACCATACATTTCGGCCACAGAACCCGGACCGAAATACAAAAGGGGAGGTGGCATATCCATATTCATCAAGGATACCCACAACTCCAGGTTAGTGGCACAGCACGATGCTTCAGAGATCATCCACGTGCAACTAACAACGGGCAAAACTGCCATTCAAATTGTAGCTTGCTACAGATCACCTACCATGTCCCAGGACCCCCATTCCGCATTTCTGGAACACTGGGAAATATAAAGGTCCTACCAAACACCCAAATATTGGGTGATTTCAATTACCCAAACATTAATTGAGAGAACTACTCTAGTACTAACTCCCTTGCCCAACATTTCCTAGAATATATAAACTCAAATGCCCTGGATCAATTGGTCAACACTCCCACCAGAGGTGACAACATATTGGATCTGGTTCATCACCAACATGGGCGACCGGTGCTCCACACCGGAGGTCAACCCCTCACTGGTTAGATCTGACCATAAACAAATCACTTTGGATATCCACAGTCTACCCCCGGACAAGGAAACCACTGTGAAAAACTTTTCAAAAGCAAACTTCACATTACTTGAGACCGAGGTGGAAAGTTTCAAAGCCCCCATGCTAAAGGATAACATTGTCCAAGCTGCAAATCCTTTACTAATGCATTCTACAGGCACCTACAAGAATGCATGGATCATGCTATCCCAAGCAAAACCAAGACTCACTCCTCCAAGAAAAGGAAACCAGTCTGGTGGACTCTGCCATAAACAAACTATACAATAGAAGGAGGAAACTAGTACAGAAAAGAGTAAAATCCCAAGAAGGGAAGACATCCCTGATCAGTATCAGCAAGAAACTACGATCCCTCATAAAAGCATCCAAGGCGAGTTTTGAAAGAAAAATGGCAAGGACTCCCAAGATAACCACAAGGCATTCTTTAGCTATGTCAAGAATCTAAGTGGCAATGCTCAGATCTGCTCGGAGTTAGTGCAGAATGGTACAAAATACACTGAACCGACCGATATTGCCAACATCCTGGCAGACAGGTTCAGCACAAACTTCACCCCCCTCTCATCCCCAAAAGGGCCCATAACCATACCAGAAGAATGTAGAGCTCCTGAAATCACAGACACTCAGGTTAAAATAGCCCTCTCCAAAGCCAAAAACACAGCATCAATGGGACCGGACAGTGTCCCAGGCTGCGTCCTACACAAGCTCAAAGATGAACTAACCCCTCACCTAAACATGCTGTTCAAACTCAGCATCTCCACAAGTTACTTACCCACAGGGTGGCGCACAGCAACGGTTATTCCACTCCACAAAGGTGGAGCCAAAACAGACTCAGGGAACAATCGCCCTATAAGCCTGACTAGCTCGGTCTGCAAGGCTATGGAGCGCATCATCATGAAACTCATTAACAGAGACATTGGGAACCTCCACCACTGGACCCTACCCAGTTCGGCTTTAAGAGCAGATCATGCCTCCTAAACCTGGTGCACTTCTTTAAGACAGTTACCAAGGCTACAGACGAGGGAAAGGTGGTACACGCAGCCTACCTAGACCTCGCAAAGGCCTTTGACACCATTCCCCATTCTGGTATTATAGACAAGCTCACCAGCCTGAACCTAAACCCCTACGTCACAAGATGGGTTGCCAACTGGGTCAAGGACAGAACCCACATGGTAAGAGTTGCGGGAGCTCGGTCTGACTCTAAACCGGTTACAAGTGGCATTCCCCAGGGCCCAGTCCTAGGACCCCTCCTGTTCGGCATATACTTCTCAGAGGTACAGGCAAGCACAGGAGGACTATGGCTGACCAAGTTCGCAGATGACAGCAAACTAGGGGCTATTACTGACTCTCCGGCTGACACAGACATCCTCCAAAAGGGTCTCACTGAGACGGATACCTGGTGTCAAAATCATGGCCTCAAGCTAAATGTCAAAAAGTGCATAATCATCCCCTTTGGAAAAAACAAAGTACCCACAAACTACCAAATAGGTGGTAGTCCCCTAAATACGGAAGACGTAATAAGGGATCTGGGGACCCAAGTAGATAGTAAACTCTCCTTTGATAATCACATTGCCAAAGTGGTTAGTAAATCCTTCTACGTGACACACCTTATCACAAAAGGGTTTGCATTCAGATCAAAAGAGGTCATTGTGCCCCTCTACTCATCGCTCATCAGACCCATCATAGAGTACAACACCCCATTTGGAATGTATCTTACAAGACACCTGCAACAGCTGGCAAGACCACAGAAGTACCTCACTAAGAGGATCATTGGCCTCAAACAGATGCCCTATGCAGCTCGACTGAAGAAACTCCAGTTGTACTCAGTTGCATACCGCCTACTCAGAGGTGATCTCTGCCCTAGCATACAAGGCCATGTCCAACCCAGAACTGATGGACATGCTCCACCTGAAGAAAAGTTTATCCCCTCGAGCCACACGGTCTAGGGATCTAAACCTCACCACAATAAATAGGACGTGCTTGAGGGATAGATTCCTGTCACAGAGACTTCCCATGCTTTGGAACAAGATTCCAATCTACATTAGGCAGAGCTCCTCGCTAGCACTCTTCAAGAGAAACCTTGACGAGTGGATGGGAAACAGAAAGTTTACCCCGGGGATCACTTCAGTGGCTCTGCTGGACAAAGGCACAGGGAACTAATCTAAGAGGGAGGCGAAAGCCAACAAATTCTGGCTAGATTTATAAATGCCTTCGGGCAGATAGCCTACTACCTACCTATGAACCTATGAGTTCTTGCATGGCCTTACCATTTTCTTAGACAGACCTGAACAGGTCAGCAGCAGCTGGCCCAAAAAGATTTTTATTAACCAGAAAAGCATCCAAATGTTTGGCTTTAATACCATCAGCCAAGGCCTTAAGACAAAGTCAAGAAAAACACCTCATCACAATGCCAGAAGCAGCAGCCTTGTAAAAGGCATCATCAGCACTGTAACTACTTTTTATAGAGTAACGCGTGACCTGAAAAGTAGACCCAAGCATGGAAAGAGCTGAAGCTTTCCCTTTTGAATGAAGCAGATCAGATACAACCTTAGCTTCCTGAGAAAGGAGAGCCAAGACATACTTGGATATGTGAGTTTGGCAGTTAATAGCCAGAAATGACAAGATGGCAGCAGTATACACTTTTTTTCCAGAGCTCTACTATCCTTATCAGAAGGAAGAAGCTTAGAAGAAGGCAAAAGGACACAAACAAAAATTTGCAGTCCTCAGGCACATTGTAGAACCTAACAGCTTACTTAGATGCTGGGAGCCGAGTCAGAAGCTACAGAGGCAGCAGAAAAGGTGTCCAGAAGTGCAGGTAGTACAGCAAGAAGAGCAGACGGCTTAGGAGACTCCATTTGCAGAAGCTCATAGTACCTCTTTTGGATATCAGAGACATGAGAGCAATCCCACTTATAGTAGTCTATCATATGTGCAATAGCATCCCCAAAGAATAATTCTTTCAATGTGGAATCCGGACACAAAGAATCTTCTTCCTCTGAGTCATAGTCTAGAGGAGTAGGAATTTGAGAGTAGTATACCAGGGATTCCTCCCCAGAATCAACTTCCTCATCTGAGGAATACAGATCCCTTGTCCTCTTAACAAATGTGGCCGGCCAGGGAGGATCAGGGACTGACACTCTCAGGTGGCTTCAAGGCCATCAAGCCATTAAACCAGTCGAGTAAACTCCTGCCCATTTACACTGGGTATCTTTAGCAACAGGTGTAATATGCTTGTTCTTTTTCTTAAGTGGTACATCCTCCCTTACAACCCTCAGTAGCTCAGTCCCTTGATGGTATTCAATGGCTGTAGTATGAATCTCTTCATGGACTAAGATTTGAGAAATCCCCCTTGGTCCCTCAGAAATAATTAGCTGTGGTTCTCCCTCAACATCTGCAGCAAATGTTTGAAAAGTCTCACAAGACATGGGAGAACAAGGATCCATGCAAGCCTATGACGGGTATAAGGCAGAGGAAATAATGCAAGCACTGGGCATTCTTCAGGGCTTTAAGTAGCTTCTAGAGAAATGACCAGTGGTGTCTGGACAGCAATGGGATCAATCCTAGACTTTTTGGCCATCTTCCTGGAAGACTGCTTTCCCTTGGGGACAGGAGGATTCCATCACAGCACCATCAGCCAACAATTTAAGATGTTGGTTCTCGAGCTAAATGGAGAGGTAAGATAAGTGACTATGGAGGGTCTTAGGGACAAACACTAGAGAGAAAGAGCACTGTGTATGGTCATGGGAAGCATCTTAGCAAAAAAAGACACTGGTCATGATGGCCTTCCACACTGACATTTTCCTTTCTTGGATGACATGAACACAAGTAATAATATAGAGAAAAAAATGAAGAAAACTCAAAGGGGCACTTATCTGAAAACAGCTTGGTAACTGGCACAAAAGACAGGTGTTCAGAACAACGTTCGATAATGGCATTTGGACTGGCAGCAAATAAGTTCTGAGTATTTGCATCCATATATCACTTTTATGCCCTACGTTGGGAGCATATTTGTGACAGACGACTTCTATAAAATCTAAAGGCTTTAGTTTACTGGGAGGACATTGGGCTATCCTTGGCAGGAAATCCCTTCAGTGAAGAATACTGCAACAGTGACATGGAAGGACATTGCCAGATACTGAGGGATGTAGACTGAATTTGCTGAATTTCAGAAAAATTAAAAGTAACAGTCCAAAACACAGAATCTGAAAAATATCCTGCAGTCTGGATTAATACAGATAAGCAGGTCAACATTCTAAGGTAAAAATCAATCAAAAGAGCTCTGGGAAAGATCTAAGGGAAAGGAATTTGCAGCATTAGAATTCTGAATTTTGGAACTCACGTGCTCAGGTGGCCAAGTCCAGATCTGGTCTCAAAGACCCTTCTTTTCTTGGACCAAGGAAGCCGGGAATAGAATCCTTTTCCTCTTAGATGGTAAGAGATAGGTTTTATTACTCCCTAATGAAGCGGACCAAAATGATTGGGAAAACTGAATGTTAATGTGAAGGGATATAAGGAACTCCAAAAGTGACTGGGAGGGAATTCCACTGAAGATTGTACTAATTTTTTGATAATACTCAAAATCCAAGAGTCTGTTGTTATTCCTCTCCAAAGAGGAAAGCACACAAAGTTTGCTAGAAAGGTTGGAGGAGGGAAGGCTGAGGTGTTTAAAATTGAGAAGATAGTCAGAAATTAGAAACTTTGTCTGAGAAAGGTCCTTTGTATCCTGTGAAATCAGGCTTAGGCTGGTCCTGCTATTTTTTTCTTGGACAATTGTTTATCTTTCTGCTGAGAAGACTTGTTAAAAAAAGGGGGGGTAGGAAGGGAAGTTTCATTGAAACTTTGGAACAGGGGAAATAAAAGTTGCTCAAACCCTTGCATTATTTCCCCCTTTTTTCCAGTTTCTTTACAATTTTAGCAAAATGGGATCCAAACAAGATGTTCCTATCTACTTGAGCATCTAAAACATTAGCCTTAATAACCTTGGGCAAAGACTGAAGACAAAGCCTTGTGCTGGGAGCATACGTGTGACATATGATGCCTGCAAATTCTAAAGGCATTGGTATACTGGCTGGACACTGTTACTTTCTTGGTAGGATATTCCTTACATACGGAATACTTCAATAGTGATATGAAAGGACATCAAAACTGCTATACAGCTGAAGGCAGAGACACAGAGGACTACTGTGGTGAAACAGACAATTTCAGGAATAAGGGAATTGATAGCTGAACTACTACAGGGGTTAGTCCTGGGGTCCTAAACAAGTGGAACCACCACAGGGGCTTGATCCAGGGTTTGACATAATCCTCTTCACTCACACCACAAAGAGAGATGTAACAATGGATGGGGGGGGGGGGGCTAAGATGGCAGGTGAGGTACAATGCAGACCAATGAATGTACTGTACTTCAGGTCACAACTCTTGGGTGAAGTATGAGAAGGGGAATGGAAAGGATAACAAGGGCATGGACTGTACCATCAGGAACAGTCAGATGGCAGTGGCAGAAATTATTAGAATGCAAAGATATATGCTCAGGGAAGATTATGCACTCACCATAACAACAGATCCATGCTGTCTGATTTTCGTCCGGTTCAACACTGTGGGTTGCCGGATCTGACAGGATCCGACCTCAGCACCAACTGTAAGATTTCTGCTTCAGGCTTCTGACACCTCCCCTTCCCATAATCCCTAGAACTCCACCTAATCACCTCAGATCGAGTTTGCCCCATAGTGGATAGTCTCTCTCCATAATTATAATCATAATGTAACTGAAAACTTGAGCCATACCACAACGACATACTAAAATATGTCACACAAACACGATAGTAACAGAAAGAAGGTTTGTCCACTAACAGCAGCCAAAACCCCAAATTACTATAAGAATAACCACAACACATTGGGAAGGGGGTTGGAAGGTGGAAATGACAAAAATCAGACAACATGCATCTACTGTTATGGGGAGTACATAAATGGACAACACTGGATACAAAAGTTTTGTCAAACTCAACTGTGCCACATATTCCCAAGCACTAGGTCCTGGGTGGACGCATGAAATGATATTCCTGAGAATGGTATAGCCAAAGTATGAGCATGCCCTAGACTGCTCATCCAATTTATAATGAAAAATAAAGGTGTGAACTGTATAGGATCATAGGAGGTCACTAGACTAATGGTTCTAGGGCCCTTGCAAGCCTAGCTAAGTTAACCCTTGTTCCCAAGAGTGTCTTTCATGAGAAGGCCCTGAATCAGCACCTATTACCACTATCTAATAGGGATACAGGTGGAACCTCCAGGGTGAATTTATAGTTTTCCATCCAATCATCCAAATTACACAAACAGGATTAACATAGACTGAATGTCTGCTCCAGAGATGAGGTAACCTCTGTGAGACAAATCTGTCCCTCCAGCAAGTCCTATTTATGTCACATACTAGGTAAAGGTCCCCTGAGCATGTGACACGTGTACCGCTTGACTTACAAATTTGCAGCATTTCCATTAAGACAGGGTTGGAGACTGCCTTATATGCACGGCAGAGGTCGCCTCTGAGGAGTCTGTATGACACAGTAAAGAGACAGTGACATCAGTTTGTCCACATATGGCACGTGCTGGGAACCCTGAATTTAATTTGCATGAAACCTTTGTGGTCTCTCCAATTGCTGCAGGTGCTTGGAGAGGTACATACCAAAGGGAACGCTAAACACTATACAGTATACTCTTATTATTGGCCTGATAAGGGAAGAGTACAGGGGGATTATAACATCCTTTTTTCTGAAAGCAATTCCTTTACTTATGAGGTGAGCAATACAAAATGTCCCTCTAACTATTGTGGATACATGGTGATCAACAGTAAGGTTGCTATCAACTTGCGTGCCCAGGTCTCTCACCAGTGACTGCGTGCTTAAGGTATTGCTGTTTATGTAGTAGTTTGCACGAACATCACCCTTGCTGAAGGGGATGGTAATGCATTTTTTTGCATTGAGTTTAAATCCATGACTTTGGCACCAATCATTAGTCTGTATAAGCCCTTCTTGCAAGATATAGACATTGTTAGGGGACTGAATTACCACTCCTAGTTTGCACTCATTGGCAAAATTGTCAGCCATAGAACTTTTGTTTTTGCCTGTACTTCAAAGAAGTAAATTCAGAACAGCAGGAGCCGCAGAACAAACCACTGTGGAACACCACTGTTTACTGATTTGTTGGAGGAGGTACAGTCTCCTATTTTGACTGCATGAGTTCTACTGGTAAGCCAGTTTGCAACCCACCTGACAATATATGGGTTGATACCCTGCTGGTTGAGTTTATCAATAACGCCTGAGTGGGGGATGGTGTCAAAGGCCTTAGCTAAGTCCAAGTAGACTTTATGCACAGTTTTACCCTTGTCAAGGGCTTTGGTGACGGTCTCGAATAAATCTGCCAAGGTTAACAGGCACAATCTCCCTCTGATGAAGACAAAACGGGGAGGGTCAAGTGTTTGTAGATTACCTTCTTCTTTGTTAATACAATCCATGTTGATACGCTCCATGGACTTGCAGATAAGGCTGGCTAGGCTTATGGATCTATAGTTCACAGGGTCTGTGGATGCACCCCCTTTATGCACTGTATCTGTTCTCTATTCAGCAGGGGCAAAACCCATACCAAGGCTGTGGTTGAATAAGGTGCCCAGCAGGGTTGCTAATTCCTGTTTTACTCTATTAAGAATGCAGCCTGGGATGTTGTCTGGTCCCACTGACGCTGTGTTTTTAGCCATGGAGAGGGTGTGTAAGACTTGCCCCTTGCAGATACAAGGTCGGAGACAGGTGGTAGGGATGTGTTGTGGTATTATGTAGCGGGGACAGGGGAGTGAAGTTTGCACTGAACCTGTCAGCCAGCAGGTCGGCTATATCCACCAGTTCTGTGTATGTAGTGACATTAACTACAAGTTCTGCGCAAATCTGGGATTTTCCTTTGAGGTTTCAGTTGTAGCTAGAAAATGCCTTATGGTTTTTTCCTTAGCTAGGGATGCTAATTTGGATTCATAAGTACCTTTAGAGAACTTTACAAGATGCCTTATTTGCCTGTTTAGGTTGAAGGGCAGGGCACTGGAGTTAAAGTCTAGTAGGAATCTTTGGGTGACTGTGTTAGCACATGTATAATTAACCCAGTCAATGGACAGGTAATTAAAATCACTCAAAATCATGGTGTTTGGTTGAAACTTGATCAACTCAAGTAAATCGAGGTAAGCTGAGTGGGTGTCATGGTTCATGGAGGAGGTCCTATAGCTGGCAATGATTTGAAGAGGGATCTTAGCAGCAGTTAATTACACCTGGAGTAATTCATGGCAATTGCTCTGTTTAACCAGTCTAGGGGTCCATTTGTCTTTTATGAATATTAATACACCACTTCTATTAGTTCTCACACATTCAGTTTGGGGTCTGAACATGCGGAAGGAATTGCAACCCAGAAAGGCTGGGGTGCTTTCCACAGCCTTACCCCAGGTCTCCGTGACTGCACAGATGTCAGCATCTTCCAAAGCAAGGACTACTTCCAGTGAGTGCAGTTTGTTTTTTGATGGTCTTATTACATTGGGAGTTTTGTCCTTGTCATGCTGCCCTAGCCAGTAACTGAAATACCAAAGGTGACAGATGAAGACCATTTCTGGCAAAGCATCGAGGTCTGTCAGTCATGTCATCCCAGGCAGACATGTACTGGATCCCTTTAGAATGACAACAGAAACTAAGCCAATTATTGAAGTCAATCATTTTTTTGTTTGTACTGAGGCATCTTCCTGGGTGAAGGTAAAATGCTGCATAAGGCTAGGGACATACCTGCCTGAAACACAATCAGAGAGTTCAATCATGTCGCCCTTCATACAGTCCACTTAGGTATGTCTCAAGTCATTCACACCAACGTGGACTATGACAGATTCATAACAGTACATGTTGCTGAGAGACCTGAGTTTGTGTGTGATGTGTCAGACTCTGACACCTGACAGACAGCTGACTGTGACCTTTTCCTTATCCAGCCTGGTGAGTGGGACATCCGTGTGTCTCACAACGGAGTCACCTATGACTTAAGTTTGGTTTTGTGTTTTGCCTGAGGGGCTTGTCTGGTGAGACACTGGTGCATAAGCTATTATGTGTATTACATTTAGCAGACAATGTACTATGTGAAACGTGCTTGTGGATGGGAGGTCTGTGATGTTTAGGTAGGTTTCTGATGAGGACCTCCACATATGTAGGTATGTGTGTTTTGGTTTGGATGGTGAAGGAGGTGAGGTGTGTGTGTGTGTGTGTGTGTGTGTGTGTGCTGACAACTGCTCTGTGTCAGATGTTACTGACAGATGTACGAGAGAGCATGGATTCTAGGTTCCTTATACCAGCTGCATCTCTCACATGCTGAGGGGTTTGTGTGAACTAGAAGAGGGTTGTCAGGGTACATGACGCAATTGCTACACTCCCTCAGGATGCCCATGCCGACCAAGCTGGCTGTAGAAACTGTGGGAAATTGTCCATCCATACTGCAAGGTAAATCAATGTGGTCAGAACAGGAACAGGACAAGAAGGACCAGGTAAGGTAGATGAACAGGAGAAGAGATCAAAATAAGGAAGGGCTAGTTGATGAGACTAGTGATGGTACCTCAGAGGCTATGCTTAGTGTTCCACCTGACAGTGGAGCAGGACCACGAGAAACCTCAGAAGGAGCACTAACATTGTGCTAAGGAAAATCTGACAAACAAGAAGTTTGCATCTATAACTGCAAGGGTGTCCACCTCTCCTCAGCAGTGCATGATGGTGCACTACATGCAGACAAGAGCAAAACAGCTAATACAAGCAAACCAATGAAAAATCTCAAACGAAGCCCTAAACCAATGAAAAAAGCTCAAACTAAGCATTGAACCAGTAACCTTTAATTAGTTAGTCCTACTGTACTTCTCCTGCCACGAGGTTATAGGAGGCCTTCTCCGAAAAAAAGATGCCCTGATTTTCAGTGCTCGATCCACAGTCAAAACTGTATGACTCCAATCTATGCTACAGCCAACAGACGTGCAACAGAACACAAAGTAAAAAGCAGAAACATTTTTTTTGTTAAATTAAATGAGTAACAGATCTTTTCTTAAATTAAATAAAAGTGACAGTTGGTGCAAAATACAGTTAAAATGCAGCAAATGCTGCACATATGTCATCAATGGGAAGTATTTTAGCAAATGCAGATGTAGCAACTGCTCTAGTAGAATGAGCTTTTGGTTTGACTTGCAGTCAGTCCTCTTTTGGTGTATACAAAGAAGATGCAGTCAGAAAGCCATCTGAAGACTGTTACTTTAGATACAGCCTTTCGCTGTTTCTGTTTTGAAAAGGCAACAAAACTGGTCTGACTTCTTAAATGTCTCGGTTCTATGAAGGTAAAAATGCAGCTGATGGTGAACATCTAAGTAAATGAAATTGATATTTGCCCTTGTTAGAAAAACATGGAAAAAAAAAATACAGGCAGGTTGATGCTCTGATTTATATTAGTTTTGGATGCTGCCTCTGGAAGAAAAGCAGCACTAATTCACAGTGAAACCCGTCCGTATGAAAGATCAAACAGGGTACCTTACATGAGCGTTTGCTGTTCTGATATTCTTTGGGCCAAAATTATAGCCACCACAAAAATTGTTTTTCAGGTTGTGAATTTTATATCAACCAAAGCTGCTGGTTCAAAAGGTGACTGTGTCAACGCTTGCAACATAATGGTTAAACCCCATGGGGGAACAGGATCCCTTTTGGGTGGTCTGAGAATAAAGATTTCCTTTAAAACGGATTTTAAAATCTTTAGAGATGCTATAGATAAATTGTCCTGGCATGTGTGAAAATTTTAAATTGCAGCTAGCTGTATCTTGATTGTGGAATAGCTGGAACTAGTATGAAATAATTCTTCCACGAATTTTAGAATAGAAAGTACAGGAGCAGAAAAGGGGTCTAGAGGTTTAGAATTCACCCATATGGAAAATCTGTTCCATTTGTTGTGGTAAAGTTTCGTAGTGGAAATTTTCTGAGAAGCTGGGAGAATGCTGATTACAGATGGTGATACCCTGGCATCTCTGGCTGGCATTAAAACTGGAGGATCCATGAGGTTAATCTCATGGACTTCTGGATCCAGAGGAGGTAGTCTGGCAGGGTGGGATAGTAGGTTTGGAAAATGTTCCAACATCCAAGGAGGATGAACCAGTAGAGGCCACAGGAAAGGAAACCATGTCTGTTGAGACCAAAAGGGGGCTATGAAGATAACTCTGGGCTTGCAATCAGGCTTTCTGTATGAATGTGTTCATCAGTGGTACTGGAGGAAAGGAACAGAGGAGACCCTGGGGCAAATAGTGGATAAGAGCATCGCTCGGTGACTGTCCTTGTGGAGGAACTAAGGCAAAGTAACTGCTGCATTTGTAGTTTAGGTATAAAGCAAAGAGATCACAGCAAGGGTGTCCACAGTAACTGAAAATCGCTGTAGTTACTGTTGGGTTGATGGACCACTCATGAGATATCAGAATACATTTGCTTAGCCTATCTCCTAGAACACTGGAAGCCTCTGGGATATGCATTGCTACCAGAATGCATTGTGAAGACATCGCCCACTGCCATATCCCTATGGCTTCTCAACACAAGGTGCAAGACCGTGTTCCTCCCTGTATTATCTGTCTGTACTGCTATATGGATAGGGCACCCTGAAATGCTCGCAATACTAGGAGGACCACTCTTATCTCCAGAACATTTATGTGCAACTTTGCCTCTGTCTGTGATCAGGTGTCTGGACTGTCCTCCCTTGTAAATGCCTCCCTCCCCCCAAGAATGGAAGTATCCATTGTCACCACTACTGAAGGAGAGGTTCTTAAGTAGGGAAGGCCTTCCATTAGTGATGGTGATGTCATCCATCACTGTATGTGCTTCATGCATATTGGCTTCAGCCTGATCTTGGTGTGTAGGTGGTTGCACTTCTGTGACCATTGTACTGCTAGTGTCCACTTGAGCAATGCCATATACAATCTGGCTAGAGGGACTAACACAATGACCTAGCATTTGAAGAATGAATCTTGCTGTATGAGACTGATGTTTTACAACAAATGAGGGTGTCAAATGAAGAGACATGGCCCTGTGATGAGGGAGGCTGATTAACTGAAACAGTATTCAAGGGACATCCTATGAAATCTATGTTTTGTGTTGGGTTGAGCTGACTTTTTGGTAGATTCACTGTTACACCTAACTGACAAAGCATTCAGAAAAAGGAGTCCCTCGTTTGACACATTTTCTCTGAGGTAGCTGTAAGGAGCCAACTGTCTATATATGGGAAAACTTGGATCCCTAGTAGACAAAGTCATGCTGCTACCACTGCCATCATCTTTGTAAACACCCTGGGGGCTGTGGTGAGACTGAAAGGCAGTGCTCCAAATTGGCTCGCAGCCTGAAACAGAGATCTCTGAATGCCTCTCTATAGTATGCATCATTGAGATCTACTGAGCACAATTATCCTTCTTCAAAAGAGGTAAAATGGACTGAATCGTGACCATCTGGAATTTTGTCTGCATTACGAATTTCTTTAAATGGCTCAGATCTAGAATGGGTCTGAGATCCCTTCTTTTCTTTGGAATTAAAAAAACCTTGAATAGACTCCAGATCCTAGTTGGTCTTTGGGGACTGGATGGATTTTGTTTCTAGTAGCTTTAAAATTTCTGCTACTGCCAATTCTTGCTGACAGGGTGAGATGTCTGGAACTAACTTCTTTGGTTGTGGAGTGCAGGAGAATGGAATTATATAGCCTCTGGAAATAATGTCTAACACCCACGAATCTGTTATTTCTTGCAAGGCTTTTGGGTGCAGAGACCATCACCTCCCCAACTGCTTCCAGAGTGCAGCAGTCGGGCAGCCCTTCAGAGGGCGATAAAAGGGTTTCTCAGAAAAGGACCCTCTGAAACACTGATTCTGCAGGCCATTTCTGCCTCTTGGGTGACATCCATTACAATATCCTCCTCCTCTGCTCCGAGGAGGTCTATCACTAGAAGAGTCTTGATAAGACCCCGGTGATTTTCTGAAACACATCTTTTCCCCTACTCTATAATTCCTGGAAAAGGACCTATGAAATGAGGAAAGGTGAATGCCAACAGCAGAGAGGGTCTTACCATCCTGTTGACTTCTAGTTAGAGTGTCTGACTTTTGGTTCAAACAATGTAGATCCATCATAGGGAGCATTGATAAGGGACATCTTGAAACTTTCCACAAAGTCAGAAAGATGAATCCTGGTGTGCTGATGTTTTTGTAATGCTGGTCCCTGCTGCCCCAGCTCATCTGCTGCACTCAAAATGAGTCTCATGTTCAAATTAGATGAAGACTGTAGAGTCAATAGCTGGACTCCATTTTCTTTGGACATCCGAAGGCAATAATCCAGACAGAGACTTGGAAATCTCTTTGGTCAGGTCTCTCTAAAAATAAATGATGTGGGCAAAGCAATTCAGCACCCTCAGGGCAAATGATGCTGAAGTGCATGTCCGTTTCCCAATCACTGGACTCTCCTCAGAGAGTTCTTTCTTGGTGGCTGCAGCTAACACCATTGCATCTTCAGGAGGATGCTTACTCCAATGATTCCTATCGGCTGGCGCTGATAAAATTTTGTCATGGTACCTAGGAATAGCCTCCATCACATCAGGATCCTTCCATACCCATTGGGCCATCAGATCCACTAATGGATCCATGGGAGGGACCACCCAAGGCGAAAATGGGCCTGAACCAAAAGCCTCTAAGTACACAGACTCATCAGGAGAAGGAGAGTTGGCCCTCCCCTCTTCTGTTTCATTAATTCCAAGATTTCTCAAAAGTTGATGTCTTTGGGTGGGGTGGGGACTTCTGGGAGAACCTTCTCCTTCCTCTAAGCCCATGTCTTTTGTGAATGACTTTGGAGAAGAGTCAATATATTTCTGCTTGAAAGCCCATTTCCAGTGTATTTGCTTAGTGGGGAAAATCTGAGGGTTCCACATCTGACTGGGAACTTACTACACAAGTCTCCAGGGGTTTTGGTACCAACTGTTCCCATCAAACAGACTCATGCTGGGAAAAGCCAAATTCCACATGGGCTTTGGATGGAGCCAATCTAACTGAAGACATCTTCTCCCTAGGAGTCGACATGACTCTCTGAAAGACATCAAAAGCCAACGATGCTATCAGCTCCAAAGGAATCCACTCTGATGAAATCACCATGGACCAATCAGAATCAACAAGCCAAAGCTCTTAAGCCGATCTCCGTGCTGAACTATTGAGTGCCGAAGCACCGAGGGGCAGGGACGGCTTGGACAGCCTCAGTGTTGAACCCTCCCCTCACACTCCAGCACCTGCCCTTGGCTCCACAATTCTTCTGGTTCCAAATGAGTTTGGGACAAAAGAAAGTGACAGAGAAACCCTGTCAGAGTCAAGAAGGGTAAAGCTCTGTGGTCTGACAATGATGACTCAGGGTAGATGGGCGGATCGACGTATGACAAGGTAATGGAGGGGTGATTGGACCTGCACTCAGTATTGCCATAGGAGTCTGTACCGAAAGAAACTGGAGTTGGATCTGTGCTCTTAAAAATCCCCTCATCATTCTGTTGACATCTTGATTAGCGAGACTCCTATAGGACCTGGTTGATGATGCCAGTGAAGCTGGTCTAGATGGCCTTTTCTCTTGAAGTAGTGGGGAAAGTAATCTGGGCTCACAAGTTCTGGTAAGAACTAGGACCAACTAGCAGGCAAACAGATCTGAACATCTAGATATTTTCATATCAAGCCCAGGTGCTGAGGTCAGATCCACTATCCTCTTTCTAGACCTGTTTTATCTTGTTTTTCTCTATCTTTTGAACATTCGTTTTGTTTACACTTCTCCATTTCCCTTAGTTTCTTCTCCTTGGTGCTTGAAGAAGCAGGGAGCGGTCCCTTGACAATTAACTTCTCTCTTCTTTGCTGCACAGACCTCACACTAAATGAGGAACAAGCCTGCCATTGCTCCTCCAAATGTTCCACTCCTAAACAATATGCACACTTACAGTGTGGGTCATATGGTGGCAATTTGTGCCCACACTCTGAACACTTGGAAAATTTTTGACTTTCAGACGTCTTGAAGCAAAAATGGTTTACTCTAAAACTTCAAGTACTAGCAACACTATTGCAATCTAAGGCTAAGGTCAAAACACTACACATAAAGAACAAATTCTCCTTCTGTCTGCACACTATAATGAAAGCTCTAGAATCAGTAACACTCTATAAACACATCCCAGAAAAAAACTACTACTAAATTTATTATTAACCTACAAACTACAACACCTATGGGATCTATAAACTAGAAAATGTACAGTTCTGTAAAATCTTACCATAATGACAGATATCTTTCTTTTCACTGTTGCAGTATTCACCACATTAGGGATCCCCTGCCAGGGGCGCCTTGATGTCTGGCCAGTATACCAAAGCCTTAAGTTGCTTTAAGGTACACCATACATCACATGTATGCTCCTCAAATAGCGCAGGGCATAAAGATGATCTCCGGAAATACCATCCTCAGAACTGAGAGCCCCAAAAGGAACGCCTGTTGAAGGAAAAAAAACGGGTAACCAGTACATCCGGAAGATCAATGGACCAGGGGCTTGGGGTGGGAGTGAATACTGCAACAGTGAAGAGAAGGACACCTACCATTATGGCAACATTTTGTCCTTCCATTTCACCACTGCAGTATTCATTACATTAGGGAGAGTGACAAATCTCAGGAAGAAACTTGGGAGGAAGGACCAGCAGAGCCCTCTAGGAGCCATGAAGAATGGCCCTACCAAAACCAGCTCTAGTTCTGGAGATTCCATCCAACCTGTAGTGCTTAGTAAATGTATGCATAGAAGTCCAGGCTGCGGCATCAAGAATACAGTTAGTATCCAAACCCTTGAATAAAGCACCAGACAAAGCCACAGCTTGAGTAGAATGAACCTTAACAAAAAGAAATAGCTTTTGAGATCCAAGAAGAAATAGTTTACTTGGGTACAGCTAATCCTAAGGACCTAGGATGAAAGGAAGCAAAGAGCTGATCTGATTTCCAAAAAGTCTTAGTCTTATCCAAATAAAATCTGAGTTGTCTATGCACATCAGGCGTGTGCAGCACCTTCTCACTGGCAGAATGCAGAGAAGGGAAAAAGTGGGCAAATGAATAGACTGATTAAGGGACAACTCATTCACCATCATAGACATAAAAGAAGGATTACTATGCAAGGGCAGCCTGTCCTTATAAAACACCAAAAAAGGAGAACAAGCCATAAGGGCTTGAAGGCTGAAACACCCATCTGACAAAAATAAGGGCTAACAAAAGTAGTCTTCCAATATCAATGTTGCAAGGAAATTGAAGCTGCAGGCTCAAAAGGAGCCTGACTCAATTTTTCTACAACAAAATTAACACTCAAGGGAGGAGGAACATGCTTCCTGAGAGGCCTAATATGAAGGACACCCTTAAGGAATTGTTCAGCTTCAAATCTAGAACCTAAAGGAGGAGATAAAGGCAAACAAGCAGAGAAAGCTGATAAGTGGACCTTAACAGAAAAATAAGCCAACCCAGTACTGAGCAATTCACACAGATGAGATAGAACCAAAGGAGCATCCACAGAACATGGATTCAGATTACGAGAAAGACACCAAACAGAAAACCTATTCCATTTGGATAAGTAGGAATTCCTAGTATTGGGTTTCCTGGTCTTCTGCAGGACCTTAAGTATGTACTCAGAAAAAAAGGTGTCTATGTAAAATCAAAATGCTATCACCCACAGTGTCAGCTGAAGAGTGGGCAGGTGGGAATGAATGAGGGATCCCTTGTCCTGCGTGAGTAGATCCACCCTGTAAGGTAACTTGTGATGACGGCCCTTGGCTAAATGCAGAAGAAGAGGGAACCAATGCTGTCTTGGCCAAAGTGGAATCACCAAGATTTTGGGAATATCCTGTTGAATTTCAAACAGGACTTTTGGAATAAGAGGAAGGGGAGGAAAAGTGTAAAGAAACATCCCCTTCCAAGAAAAAGACAGGGCATTCACCTTCCAAACCAGAGGACCTGGAACTCTGGCACAAAACAGAGGAAGTTGTATATTCAGAGGGAAGACAAAAATCTATTTGAGAAGTACTCCACTGGTAGACAATGTCCAGAAGCACATCCCCGTGAAGCATCCACTTGTGGGATTGAGTTAAGGACCTGCTCAGAGTGTCCTCCACAACGTTTTGATCTGATGTAATGTAAACTATCTGAAGAGTCATTTGATACTGGACAAGAAGATCTCACAGTAGAACTGCCATCTGGCAAAGAAGATAAGATCTTGTCCCCATTTCTTTACATACCACATCACTGTGGTATTGTCTATAAATACCTTGAGAGATCCTGGGGAGAAAAGAGGCTGAAAGGCCTGAAGCTCCAGCAGAAGAGCTCTCATTTCTTTGATACTGATGTGCTCTTTCTGTTGAAGAGACATCCACACCTCATGTACCTTTAGATAGCCAATGGCTGCTCTCAATCCTATGTCTGAAGCCTCTGTGAACAGCTCCTAAGACATAAGATAGGGGATCTAAAGGGAGCCCTGAATTTAGAGCCAACTGCTGGACCCACCAGTGAAGTTCCTTCTCGAGACAAGGTAGAATAGGACCTACAAATTCTAGGAGATGCGCATGTTGAAGCCAAACTGACTTCAGAAACCAGTGAAACTTTCTCATGCGGAGTTTGGCCAGAGGGAGCATAGGGATGGTGGATGCCGTGAATCCCAGAGTTCTAGAAATTCCCTGGCTGTTACAGCGGCCTGAGCTGAGGAAGAACACTGTGAAAGAAAAAAATGAGTGTTAAAGCCTTGGGAGAAGGCAGGGATGCCAGCACAGGCACAACCTGAAACCTGCACCCAAGAAAAGCATGATCTTGAGGAGGAGTCAGAAAAGACTTTTTGAAGTTTACTGTGAACCCCAGAAATGAAGATTTTGCAACAGGATCTCTGGAGAGGATGCCGGAAATAGAAGGTCATCCAAGTAAGGAAAGTTCCTGAATCCTACAAAAAGCAATCACAGGAGTGAGGCATTTGGTGAATACCCTTGGGGCAGTAGAAAGGCCAAAGAGCAAAGCAGAGAACTGAAACTGTCAGGCAGCAACAGGGAAACATAAAAACTTCCTGAAAAAAGATGAATTGGAATATGGGGATAAGCATCCTTGAAATCCAGAGACACCATATAAGCCTGAGAAAGCAGAAGAGGGACCAAAGTCTGAAGGGACAACATTCGAAAGGAGGGCACCTTCAGAAAAGTGTTTAGATGAGAGCAGTCTAGGATTGGTCTCCATGTTCCCTCTTTTCTGGGGACTAGAAACATCCTGGAGTAAAACCCCTCCTCCTTTGAGACACAGGCACTTCTTGAATAGTACCCAGAGGTAAAAGATCCCAAAGTAGCCATGGAAAGAATGATAGTTGTTCCTAAGGGGGCTGAGGCATACTCATAAAAGGGGAAGGGATTTCCAGACCATGAAATACCCCTGGTGAATAATGGACAGGACTCAGAATCCTGAGTAATTTGTAGTCAACCATGCAGAGAGAGAGAGAGAGAGAGAGAGAGAGAGAGAGGGAAAGAGGAAAGGAGCTGGGAAGAATAGGAGGAAAGTAGCTGGAAGAATAGGACAGTCATACAGTACCTAGTTTATCGGAAAAGGAGACTTCTGAGGCACAGAAGTCTTTGCAGCCTTAGCAGAAGGACCCCAATTGCCCCTCTGTACCCTTAGGAGGAGGGTGGGATTGCCTGCAAATAAAGGCCGGCTTATTGTGGGTAGTTTCTCTGAAATATAAGCACAGGAGAAAGAAACACATGTTAAAGTTCCTGTAAAGCCTTGTCCTTATCCTGAAGGGACTTAATACAACAGCAGCTTCAACAAACAAGTGTTTATTATCAAGAGGGACAGCCATCAACTGGGTCTCTAGTAATCAATGTCCAAACCACGAACGAGCAGTTAAGCACATTTTTTTCCCATGGAAAGAATTCGCTTAGCTGTTACACAAAACAAAAACCTTTCAACCTGGATTAAGTAAGGGGCTTCACCCCCCACACCCCCCTAACTAAATATACTAACTCCCAGATCACTCCACATCAGGAAAAGGGCAAATTCCAGTTAACGGCCAAGCAAATTCTTTCCCCAAGAAAAAAATTCGCTTAGCTGGCTGTGGATTAGCTCTTTCGATCTTTAGCTGTCCATCTTTTGTAGTTCGACAAGCTAAAGTTTCGTCAAATTAATAGGGACCCCATCAACGTAGCCTTAACATCATCAGGCAAAGGCTGAAGCTGAAGCCAAGAATATCTCCTCATCACTGACCCAAAAGCAGCAGCCCTAGAAGAAGCAACTGCTGCATCATAATGACACGATGGAATGACAAGCCACCTGTGAGGAAATCCCTAAAAGCAAAAGAGCAGCAGTTTTACCCTCAGAGTGTTGGAAGATCAGGAATAACCTGACAAACCTGGGACAGGAGAGACAATAAATACCTGAACATGTGGGTCTGATAGTTAACAGCCCTAAAAGCCAAGGTAGCAGAGGTATAAATCTCCTTACCTAGCCTTTCCATGGCCCCTATATCTTTATCAGAGGTCAGTAACTTGGAAGAAGGAAGCAATTGAGAGGGCTTGTCAGAAGCTACGGACACCACCGAGGAGTCAGTAAAAGGACATCTGTACAAAAATTTACAGTCCTCAGGCACCATAGAGAATCTATCAGGTTCCTTGGCAGCAGGGGGCTAACAGTCTGGAGCCTTAGCGGCACTGAAAAAGGCATCCAACAAAGCAGCCAAAACAGGAGGAATAGCTGAAGGCCTAGGAGAATTCGTATGCAGTATCTCATAATACCTTTTTTTTTGTACCTCAGACCCCTGAGCACAATCCATTTAAAGAATGCCAGCATCCTGGAGATCATGTCGCCAAAAGAAATCTCTTCAAATGGAGTATTAGGACTGGTAGAGTACTCTTTCTCTGATCCATAATCCAAAGGGGAAGGAATCTGAGTAGAATAAGCAAGGGATTTCCTCATCTGAATCTGGCTCCGCCTCAGAGGAATCCTGTTCCCTGTGTTTTTTAACGGGAGTAGAGGACTGGGGATGGGGCTGGAGAGAAACTCCCTGAGAAGGTTTCAATGCCATCAAAGCACTCAACAAGCCACGAGTCCAGTATTTCATTCACTCTGTGGATCCTTAGGATCAGGAGTAATATATTTAGTCTTTTGCTTTTTCTTCAAAGGGATGTCCGCTTATACAATTTGGAAGACTATGAACCAGGACAGCATTCAATGATGGTAGTAGGGACTTCTTTTTTTGACTAATATTTGAGGAACACCTCTAGGCTCCTCGGAGATAATCAACCGTGGTTCCCCAAGAAAGTCTGAAGTGAATGTCTCCAATGCCTCCTCAGACGTGCTTAAAGTCAGATTCCTGCCAGCCTCCAACCCAGCCACAACAGAGGAATCAAACGATAAAGCCAGATGAACCTCCAGGCATTCACTCGCCTCAGGGAAGACATCTGGCAGTGGCTGAACAGCAGAAGATTAGGCCTAGGCTTCTTGGAATTCTTCTTCAGTGATGGCTGTCCCTCGGAGTGGGAAGTTACCTCCATCATGTCTTTCGCAAGAAACTTAAAACTCTGGTTTTCAAGATAAAGCACAAAAGAAGAGAGTCTACTATGAAGGGTTTTAGGTACAAAGGCCTGACAGAACAGGAAATATGGTCATGCAAGACGCCGAGGCAAAACAGACACTGTTTGTGGCAGTCTTTATGGGAAATCTGTCTCCCACACAGGCATTTAATAATCTTCTTAGATGGCATGAAATCCCACAAGCAAAAATATAAGAAAGATGAGGAAAAAAGAACCCCAATGGGGCACTCATCTGCAACAGCTTTTTGAACCAGCAATAGAATGGGCATCCAGACTGAGGATCAAGAGATTACGTTCAGATTGGTGGTAAAAAAGTTCTAAAAATGGTTGGTCCAGAAATCACCTTTATGTCTTATGCTATGCGAGAAGCGTACATGTGATGTACAGCGTACCTTAAAGCAACCCAAGCCTTTGGTATACTGGCCAGACATCAGGCCACCCCTGGCAGGGGATCACTAATGTAATGAATACTGCAGAAGTGAAATGGAAGGACATCAGTAAACTGCACACTATAAAACTGTAAAACTATGAACTATAAAAGTCTATAGGGGAGGAATAATAAAAGGATACTTCCACAAGTGGAAAGAAATGCAGAGCCCTCAAAGGACACATCTGAACTCTTCCGTGACAAATAAGATCGGAGGTGATTAGGTGGAGCTCTAGGGATTACGGGTAGGGAGAAGAGTCAGAGCCCTGAAGCAGAAATCTTCCAGTAAGTGGAGAGGATGGATCCCATCAGACCTGACAGCCCATAGTTGAATTGGACAAATATAGAAAAAACTGGATCAAAGATTTAATGCTCCTACTTTTATGAGCCCTGGTTAGGTCACATTGTGAGTACACAGTGTACACTCCTAGAGGCCATACAATGAGAGAGATTGTCAGGTGATGGAATGAGTTCAAGGGAAAGCCTCAAGAAGACAAGTATGGCCAGAAACTGCAACAGCTGAAACTCTTTTCACCAGAAGCCAGAAGAAACTGGGGGGGGGGCATAATGTGGGTATTGTGTATGAATGGGCAAAATTATGTTAAGGAGATATGAAAGAATCTGCTGAACAGAAAGAGCATGGAGGGAGGAGAAGCAAACACAGGCAACAGATAGTCAAGGTATCTTAAAGAGGACAGACAAGACCTTATGGTATTAGAAACTCAAAAGACTTGCAGAAATTAAAGAAAGTAACCTTCGCGAATTTGACAAGCCAGATGTTTTTCACCAAAATCAGTGTGGTCTAGGAGGGAACAAAACTCTACCATTCACTTCAGAGGTATGAAAAAGTAGTAGTTAAACCTCTGGCCAACAGCTTATGGTTCTCATAAGAATTATTGCCTGGGACCTTCTCAAAAACTCTGAAGTGAAAGCTTGGTCTCTGAGTGAACATCTTTCTGTGAGATCTAAGACCTCCAAAACATGGCCACACATGACTGCATACAGAACTCAGTGGTTCTTTATGATGGCTCTCCATGCCGACAGAAAATCAGAGAATTTCACACTTACCAAATTACATTTCTGAATAGCATTCAGGATTATGATTGTTGAGCTGGTGGAGACAACCCTGCCTGGCACTTGGCGGCTGTCCTCAGTCTGTAAAGATTTGTCTTCTTCCTTGGGCTCTGGCTTGACTGGAAAGATGAAGGCACAATGGAGGATTCTCCATTTTTGGAGATCCTCAGCCTAGTTTTAAGAGGTTGTTGGCGAAGGATTTTACTTTGGAAAGGGGCATCATTCTTAAAACAAGATAGCCCTCAGCCAAGTCACTGTATGCAGGCACACATCAAAACCTACCAGCCTAACCACAGAGTCAGCACAGTCAAAACTGCAGTAAGCTATGACCTTTATGTGCTCAATGAGGATGGCCACTCTGTTGGCCTTACTAAACAAATGTGCTCGATGTAAAACTGATATTACAGATGCAGGAGCCTGTCATTTCTGGAACAATGGCTTCAGAATTGGCAAACGATACAAAGTCATTTCATAATGAACACACAAAGTAAAGGACACCTTGTTAACAATGAACCTCAGCCTTGTGAAGAAAATAATTAGTGAACGGTCAGACATGAAAAGTGCCTTGGAACCAGGCAACAGCTGAAAACAGTTCCTGAGCTTTGAATAATTAAAGTGATTCAGTTGGTAGAAGAGAAATCCAATGAATTCCTGAAGAAGCAATATGACCTCATAATGCCTTTTCAGCAAACGGTCAATGGATGTACAACACAAATAAATGGATTTAAGAAATCAAAAGTTTATATTGAAACAAACTGGAGAAATTGGCAGACAAGGACAGAAGGAGAAATTTGTACCTACCTGGGATCTTCAAAGGTGGGGAAGGATATGGCTGCTTGGAGTTTGTGAAAATGACAATGGCACAGTGAAATGGGTTCTCAGAATGACTGCTAGAAACTGAGAAGGCATACACAGAATGCTAATACTGGAGGCTGATAGAGCATATGTTTGATGAAGAGCGATACTGGTGCAGTTTAATACCTGGTATGAGAAATAGCAGTTCAACTGTAACTTTTGTGACCTGGCAAAATGATAATCATTGGTGGACTGCCTGCTCTTGCAGATTACAATTTTTCTGCAGCAGCAACAGTTTTTAGATGCCATAAAATAATGCTGACAACTTAAGTTTAAATTGCTGTTTCCAGTGATCTCAAAAGTATTTCCCAAATTGAGGTGCTGAGCTGGTGACAGACAGACTACAAAGGGTTTCCAAAACTGCTGGATTACAGGAATTGAAACTGGACTATATGAAGCAGGGACAGAAGGGTATTTGCCCTCTCTGGGTATTACAGTTACCACAGCATTCTTTGAAGAAGCTGTCACTTCCCAACCTTTTAAAATGTCACTGAACAAAACCTTTCAGATGTTTCACTTCCTTATATCACAACTTCTAGACTTCGACAGCAACACTATTTGTTCCTGAAGACGTCCATGCTGACTGATTATACATCACCATTTTTATCTAAGCTCTTTGTGTCTTGGCTATTAATTGTAGAGTCTCATCTTCCACTAACCTTGGCATAATCAAGTCTTTTATGAATATTTCCTTTTGCGTTTTTTTCTTGCTTTCCACATTTTTCTGATTTATACAAATTTTAAAAAATTCCAAAGTATCAGTAACACATCTATCTATAGAACCTCTCGTTATGTCATAGGCTCCCTAAGTTTGCCAAAAACCCTTTCTACTTTTGTATTGTGCTAAACATTTGTGTTCTGGGGTTATCAAAAACAGCTGGATAGCTGCAACCTTTCTAAAGTCACATTATCCAAATACTCTTGTATTTTCCCTTTAGTACTCTGCAGTTTCTCCTTTTCCTCGTCTGTGAAATTCCCTTTCTTCTGCAGTGCTTTGACTGTTGTCAACTCCTCTAAATAATTCTATAACTTCTTTCCCATATTAATTTCTCTTTTAATTCTAACCAATTTTTAAACTTTATTTCATTTTATCCCAGACACTAGCTATCCCTTCTGAAGAAATTTCTGTCTTCCGTAACAACTCTTGAATCATTTCCACTACCTAATGCTTAAATTCTACTCCTTTTGAAAGTAAGCAGGAAATTGCCACTGTTGCAGATTTACTTCACTACCTCACATTCTTTATGCAAGTCTTTACAGGTGCATGATCTGAAATAGTTATTACATGCATCTCAAAACTTTCAATTAAATACATATGGTCTTGTGAAACCTAATTTCTATCCAGCCTAACAAGCTCCTGAATTTGAAGAATAATATGCAAATTGTCCTACTATTGAATTCATATCTTCCATACCAAATAATCTCAAACATTTCTTTAGAAATGTATCTCTTATTACATTTCCCTTCTAGAGCCCCCTGATACATCTTCAACACTGCAAACCAAGTTCCAGTCCCCAACCATAAAAAAAATACCTTACTGAAAGTGGATTATTTCTCCCAAAATTCTCTAAAGCTTCATTATAGCAGTTTCACATGCCAAAGTAATCCATCCTCCATCAGTAACCCCTTACAGTCACAGATACGTCATGACTGTATTTTATTCCCTTTTCTATGATACAAGCATTTCTAGCAATCAGTATTACTGTCCTTTTTCTTTGTCCCCAATACTCTGCTGAATGTCCACTGTGAAATTCTTTCTTTGTCAAATTCACATGCTCATTTCTATCCAAATGTCCATCCTGCAACACTGCTATTTGCACCTTACATTTCTTGATATAAATCAATTCTCTCTTTTTGTCTATAACTGGAAGGCCATTTAACATTCCATGACAATATGGACAGAGTAGCCATTATGATAGAAAACTGCTACTCCTACGTCTTATGTATGTCAACTGTTTTGAATCTAATCCAGCTTTTAGTTTACATGCACTCATCAATGCTTGGCAGGCTTAACTCGTATATAGATGTTTCTTGTCATCTCCATTTGAATCCTGTCTCACATTTTTCAGAACATTCTACTTCAGTGAAAACACTCAAATGAAAAAAATTAAATAGATTTTCAGGACTGCCCATTCCCTTTTAACTTACAACAAACACAAAAAACTACGTACACTTACAAAAATAATGTTTACCCCTCCAGATAGGAGTAGCTGACCAAACTGGCAAATTCACCCACAAACACTACTGTTTCCAAAATTATGGTTATCTCTGCTAAAGCACATGTCAGAGTCTGGGTTCCTGCTTACACAGATTGCTGTCTTTTTTCTTCTTCTCATCTCCATTTCCCTCCCAGACATGAAAAATAGCTTGCGTGCCTTCAGTAAACTTTACTTTCAGTCCTAAGGAAAAAGTGAACTGGCTACCTTGACAAACTGTGCACTGTTATAGTAAATGCATTAAAGTATTAAGGCTGCTGGGAGGCAACACCTACATATCTTACTCATTTAAAATTATTCCTGGCTCCACCAAGTCTCTTCAGTTTTTCCCTTGAAAGTAGTCCAACTCTCAACCTAAGCACTTAAAAAGCATCCTACAGTGCAGCACTTGCTCAGACCTAAAAGCAAGCACTAATATACCCCGACACTTGACTGCCCAGCAGGGCAAGGCTCACTATTCACACCACACCAAATGAATGACTAAGCAGCTCACCCTACTATTCAGGCATGACCAAAGGGCAATTTCAGGTATACTCTCCAGAACAGCTGGTGAACCTGGCTATCCTGAGGCAATGTTACAACTGCCTCATGTACAAAGACAACCATCTCCTCCTACCACAAAACATTAACATATTCGAGAGATGCAATTATATAGCTAAATTGAAGGCTAAGCTCTCTCCACCCAAGACTGGAACAGGCAGTCATGAGGAGAAGGTTAACACTAGCACCACACCTCCAGCCTCACATAGACATACTAAACCAGCACTGGCAAAAAATACACATAAATACACAAAATCATACTCGGAGGCTCTAAATAAAAACCTGTAAAAGCATCAGAGACCTCCAAAGCAGAAACCCAAAAAACCTGCACCTCCCATCACAAACCAGACAACACATAAAACACAAAATCAGTGTGCTGCACAATCACAGCCCTTAAGGCGAAATAACATACCTAACACACTAGTAAAAGGCGACTCTATAGTCAGGCACACCGACGTCCCACTCACTAGGCTGGACAATGAGAAGGTTACTGTTAGCTGCCTGTTGGGAGCCAGAATCCACCACATAACACAAGCACTCAGGTCACTCCAGAACAAGTACAAATATGACTCTGTCACTGTTCATGTTGGTGCGAATGACCTGAGATGTACCTCCCTGGACTACACGAAGAGAGACATGGAAGAGCTCTCTGATCATGTAGCCCAGGCGGGTATGACCCTGACAGTGAGTAGCATCCTGCCCTCACCAAGAATGAAATCGCAGTATAAAGAAAAAATGATCAGTTTCAACAACTGGCTAAGCTTCTGGTGTCATTCAAAGGGGATCCAGTGTCTGTCAGCCTGGGACGACATGCAAGACAAGCCTCATTGCTTCGCAAGAGACGGCTTGCACCCATCACCCCCTAGGCTTTCGAATACTGGCCAAGGCTCTTGCTGCCCCCATAGTGCCTTTTTTAGGCAAGGCTCAAAAGTCAAACCCACCTCCACAAACAACACAAATAAAAAATGAGGGTTATGCTACAAACGCCAGGAGTTTAAATACCAAAATGCACGCACTTGAAGCACTCCTCAATATGGAGAACGTCATCTGTGCAGTAACTGAAACCTGGTTTAAGGCTCCACAGAGCACCCCAGCACTACTGGGCTACAACTCACACCACACATTTCGGCCACAGAACATGGACCGAAACACAAAAGGAGGGGATCTATCCATATTCATCAAGGATACCTACAACTGCAGGTTAGTGGCACATCATCCATGTGCAACTAACATCGGGCAAATCTGCAATGCAAATTGTGGCCTGCAACAGATCACCCTCCATGTCCCAGGACCACCACTCTGCCTTTCTGGAGACACTGGAAAACATGAAGGTCCTACCGAACACCCTGATATTGGGCGATTTCAATTACCCTATCATTAACTGGGAAAATTACTCAAGTACAAACTCCCAGGTCCATCGCTTCCTGGAATTTATCAACTCAAATGCCCTGGATCAGCTGGTAAACTCCCCTACCAGAGGTGAAAACATATTGGACCTGGTCATCACCAACATGGGCGACAGGTGTTCTGCACCAGAGGTCAACCCATCACTGTTTAGATCAGACCATAAACTAATCACTCTGGATGTCCACACCACACCACCAGCCCCAGCCAAGGAAACCACAGTGAAAAACTTTTCTATAGCAAACTTCACCTTACTTAATACAGAGGTGGTAAGTTTCACAGCCCCCACGCTAAAGGATAACAGTGTCCAAGATGCAGGAACCTTTACAAATGCACTCTATGAGCACCTACAAGGATGCATAGATCATGCCATCCCTAGCAAAACGAAGACTCACTCCCCTAAGAGAAGGAAACCAGTCTGGTGGACCACTGCCATAAACAGGCTATACAATAGAAGGAGAAAACTAGTTCAGAAAAAAGCAAATCCCAAGAAGGAAAGACATCCCTGATCAGTATCAGTAAGAAACTAAGGTCCCTCATAAAATCATCAAAGGCTAACTTTGAAAGAAAAATAGCCAAGGATTCGAAAGATAACCACAAAGCCTTCTTTAGCTATGTCAAGAATCTAAGTGGCAACTCACAGATATGCTATGAGCTAGTGCAAAATAGCACAAAATATACTGAACCTACTGATATTGCCAACATCCTGGCAGACAGATGCAGTGCAAATTTCACCCCCCCCCCCTCAACTCCAAAAGGGCCCACAACAATACCGGAAAAGTGCAGTGTCCCGAAATTCACAGACGCACGGGTGAAAAGAGCCCTTTCAAAAGCCAAAAGCACAGCATCAATGGGGCCAGATAGTGTCCCAGGCTGTGTCTTGCACGAACTACAGAATGAAGTCACCCCCCACCTAAACACACTGTTCAACCTCAGCCTCTCCACAGGCTATGTGCCCATAGAATGGCACACAGCAAAGGTTATTCCGCTCCACAAAGGAGGGGCCACAACTGACCCTGGTAACTATCGCCCCCCCATAAGCCCGACTAGTCTGGTCTACAAGGCTATGGAGTGCATCATCATGGAACTCATTAACAAAGACACTGGGAACCTCCAAACACTTCACCTGACCCAGTTCGGCTTTGTTAAGGGCAGATCATGCCTACTAAACCTGGTTGACTTCTTCGAGACAGTCACCAAGGCCATAGATGAGGGGAAGGTGGTTCACACAGCCTACCTTGACCTTGCCAAGGCTTTTGACACCATTCCCCACTCTGGAATTATAGAAAAAGTCACCAGCCTGAACATAAATCTCTACGTCATGAGATGGGTTGGCAACTGGCTTACAGACAGAACTCACGTGGTAAGAATAGCAGGCTTCAGGTCCAACTCTAAACCAGTCACAAGTGGTGTCCCACAAGGCTCGGTCCTGGGACCCCTACTGTTCGGCATATACTTCTCAGAAGTACAGGTAAACACAGGAGGATTATGGCTAACCAAGTTCACCGATGACGGCAAACTGGGAGCCATAATTGACTCTCCGGCTGACATGGACATTCTCCAAAAGGGCCTTACTAAGACAGACACCTGGTGTCAAAGTCATGGTCTCAAGCTAAATGCCAGAAAATGCATAGTCATCCTGTTTGGGAAAAACAAAACGCCCATGAATTACCACATAGGTGGCAGCCCCCTTAACACAGAAGAGGTAATAAGAGATCTGCGGACCCAGGTGGATAGTAGTCTCTCCTTTGACAATCATATTGCCAAGGTAGTTAGGAAATCCTTCTATGTAGCCCATCTAATTACTAAAGAGTTCGCACCTAGAAATAAAGAGGTTATAGTGCCACTCTACTCGTAACTCATCAGACCCATCATAGAGTGCAATGCCCCATTTGGGATGTACCTCACAAGACACTTCCAACAGCTGGAAAGACCACAAAAGTACCTCACCAAGAGGATTACTGGCCTCAAACACATATTCTATGCAGCCAGACTGGAAAAACTCCAGCTGTACTCAGTGGCATATCGCTTACTCAGAGGTGATCTCTGCCTGACTTACAAAGCCATGTCCAACTCAGAATTGATGGGCATGCTCCACCTAAAGAAATCCAAGTCACTGCGAGCCACGCGCTCTACTGAGCTAAACCTCACCACAACAATAAATAGAACATGCTGGAGGGATAGATTCCTGTCACAGAGACTCCCCATGCTTTGGAACAAAATTCCTAACTACATTAGGCAGAGCCCCTTACTAACACTCTTCAAGAGAAACCTTGACAAGTGGATGGGTAACAGAAAATACACCCCTGGGATTACTTCATTGGCTCTTCTTGACAGAGGCTCAGTTAATTAATCAATGGAGCTGCGAAAGCTGACACACTCTGGCTAGGCTTATAAATGCCCTCAGGCAGATAGCCTAGTACCTACCTATGAAAGTATGTATAACCCTGAAAAAAAACAGAAGACATTACTTATTCATTACAAGTTTATATTCCCCACTCAGCAGACCAAGATCAGAAATTATATTGACTTTAACTTGCTTTTCTCCTTCCTCGCTCACCAAGCTACATGAAAAACCTAGATATATTACAACTTAGAAAAAAATCTTCAAACATATACAGCAGTCACTGATAAGACTCCTCTCACCTCACAAATTGAAATTATAAAAAAAAAACAGGAACATAAAAACTGATTTATATTACATGTAATTTACATCCTAAAAACTTTATACAAATAAAGTCAGTCCCTTCAGTGTCCTAAATATTAATGGCAAAGTGGGGTATATGCTTTACAGTTCACATACCAGTTTAACACAGTCAACACAATAATAGTCTTTCTCAGCCACTTCTTACACAGCCACATTTGACATGTCTAATATCCAATGGAACTGATGCTTAACAGTCTCCCATGTAGTCTCTAATAGCACAATGTTGCTGGTCTTCTTGCTAGTCATTCTCCATCGGGTCTACATTACATTGACGAACGCTTAAATGTTCAAATCTGTAAAGGTCAACCTTTAGAGATCGAAAATTTAAGTGTTCGAAAATGTAATAAAATAAACAAAAAAAAAAAGGTAAACTGAAAGGGTTTTAGCAGGGGGCAAGCCCCCCTGCACCCCCACACCCCCCTACTTAAATATACCAACTCCAAGATCGCACTTCAGTGCACAGCAGAGTGGAAATGGGAAATTTCCCATTCCCTACACTGTAGCACGATCTTGGAGTTGGTATATTTATGTAGCAGGGGGTCTTGCCCTCCTGCTTACACCCTTTAGTTTTTTTGTTTTACTTTTATTTTTTTAATTTTTTTTTTTTAATTTTTAAAGATATTCGAACACTTAAATGTTCGATCTGTAAAGGTCGACCTTTAGAGATTCAAACATTTAAGCATTCATTTATCTAATATAGACCCTTCTCCATCTCCCAACACCAGTCTCCCTGCTTCAAACCCAAACTCTTCCTATGCTTTTTTCTGTCACTCAAACATTTTCATTTGGAGCAATGCAAAAGGTTTCACCGGCAAAGTCCGTTTCCGAGCTTAGTTATTGCCAGAAGACTGAAAAGGAGAGTCTCCTTCTGCTTCATGTCACCCTTTCTGTTGGCTAAACTTTTTTCATTTCTTCCTCAGCCTGTTTTGTATCTAAAATATCATTGATCAACCCTGAGAAATATTCGGAAGAGAGATGGATACAACAACTAAAATCTACCCTTGCGTCTCAACATTATTTCTGGGATGAACTTCCTTTTCTGCTGGTTGGTATACAGTGAATAAAAAAATTTCTACAAAAACTCTGTTGTCTCCAATGTTTAAAACTTTTCCTTCCTGCCCTATTTTGTTAAGAGCAACTCTTTCTGCTGGAATGGTTGCATTTTGAATGTACTACTTTTACTGCTTTCTCATAGCTATGTTTTGTTCTTTCACAAAATCAATACTGCCTCATCCTTTGGGTTTCTCATTTTTTTCAGAAAATTTCAGGTTTTCTATATGTGCTTTGTCTTTTAACTCTATTTTGAAACAGCACTTGCGGAAAAGCCTCATGACCAGTCTGACATTCATTTCATTTCATTTCAGTCTCTGATTTTTGCAGTTTTATCAGCTCATATGACTAGCCACTTAAAGCTTCATCTATTTTTTCCAATCTTTTGTTATATGACCTGCATATATTCCTTCAGTGTTTCACTTATTTTAAGCACCTCTGAGTGCATTTGATTTTTTATCTAAATTACTTGGAAACCACCTCTGGTGCCAAAGCTGAAAAATCATCATCAACCCCCCCCCCCCCTTTATCCCCATTCCATCTTCCATTTTCTACATGGGTCAGGCTGTTGTGTTAACTGTCACCATCTCTATTGATTCAATGCCATTCTAACTTTGACAGTCATACCTGACTGTTGCAAATCTTTTATCACACAATGTATCCATTGCCTCGCTGGATGCTCTTGTTTCTTCTTGCCGTCTTCCTGTCAGTCCCAAATCTTTTGCACCAGATTACCTTTTTTTTTTTACCCATGTGCCCAAACCACAGTAATATGTTCTCTTTGACCTTCTCTGCAATGGAGCTACTTGGGCTTCTGTTCTGATGTCCTCATTTCTCAGTCTGTCTCACTGTTCATCCAACAACCCATCTTAAGCACTTCATCTCAATCACCTCTAGCTTTCTTGACTGCTCCACCTTCACTGCCCAAGTTTTTATACCATACAGTAGTACTGACCAAGAAAAAGGGAAAACTATTTGTACAGGAAAGATAGCATTGACATGCTAAAATAAATACTAATGTAAGATCAGAGTCAAAGATCATCTTGCATTCTTATTAAAAACAAGAAAACAGGGTTCAAGCTGGCATTGCTTGTTTAATCCACAGTTTAAGTACAAATAAAAGATACTGCTTTTACTCTTGTCAGACCATCAGACTTAAGTAACAATTATATACTTTTCAATTTTCCACGTAAAAAGATATGTAAATTAAAATAAAGGGAACAATACAAGTTGTCAAAACAGATTACATTCAGTGGCAGTGATTGGGACAGTAGTACATACCTAGTATGCATTTTTATTGTGACTGGTGCTGTTTACTCTAAGTACAAAACCATTGTGTATCTGGCTGTTAATCGGTGTGATGGGTATAGTGTCAAATAAGAATGTAACCTTATAATCCCGCATTTTTGTTATATTATAGGTCGAACAGTGTGAATGGAGATCACCGCATATTGCGAAACCGGAAATTCCCTGTTTTCCTCAATGTAGTGCGATCTTTGAGTTGGTATATTTAATTAGCAGGGTGTGTAGGGGTGCAGGGGGGGCTTGCACCCCTGCAAAAAACAACAAACAAAATTTTTTTTTTATTTTAATTTCGACCTTTGGTCATATGGTCTCAGCCATATGACGTTTGGCATTTTGGAAGGTTAATCAAATGAAGGGGATCCATAATATATATATATATATATATATATATATATATATATATATATATATATACACACACACACACACACACACACACACACACACGCATACATATACACACACACACAGTTACATACATATATACATACATATACACACCACACACACACACACACACACACACACACACACACACACACACACACACACACACACACACAAAATACCACATAAAAGGGTTGAATGTCCAAGCAATACATAAAAGTTGTGTTAAGTAACATCATGTGACTCAACTTGAGCTTACCAAAATATCATTTTAAAGCACTTTTGTCCCTTTCTCATTATACATAACCATGACATACAAAGAAAAAAGTGTTGCCTTTAGTAAACATTATTTTTAGTAAAAGTTACTATGGTCTAGTATCTTTAACTAGAGTATGCTCTTAATGGAGCATGTCCGATTCAGTCCTGTCTCCAATAAGCTGCAAGTCAAATCTGCCATTTAAGTTCTTTTTTCTCTAGCTTTGCATTCAGATTGCCTTGTAATGGGCCTGGATTTATTTTATTACACGAAAAAAAAACTTCTCGCACTTCCTGTAAACCTGAGGATGTCTAGACAGTGGCCCTTAAGCCTGATGTCTGAAATGTGTTTGGTCACTCTTATTTTGAGAGGGTTGATTGTTTTTCCAATTGAAAATGCTTTGCATTCTGTGCAGTTTGCCTAGTATTCTACAAAGTTACTGCTGCAGTTATAGCGGTCATTGCAGACATATTTCTTTTTTGAGTTTGGACATATAAAATAGTTCTTTTGACTCATAAATGCATAGCTTCCTTACCTGGGAGGATACAGGGAAAGGTTCCTAACTTGCAATTCTGTCAGTGCACTATCTTTTTTTTTTTTTCTTCACATTTTCTACCAAACTTCTAATGTTTCTTCCTTTTCAATAAAATGAAGGATGGTTGTGGGTCCAGAATTTGACTGACAGGTTAGTTTCTACTAATAATGCTCCAGTTTTCGACCATTTTTCTTTTTATCATATGTGAAACTTTGGAATAAGTTGGGATCATACTTCTTTAATGTTTCTAATTTCCTTCACTGATACTTGGTTCTGTGGCTTACAACGATTTCCTTCTGGGAGTGGGGGCGGTACACCAGAGCTGGATCATTATTTTATTTCAGAAGTTTAATGGGTCCCAGTATTGTTAACAACCAATTTTTTGCTGTATCCGCTTTCCAGAAAATCTTACTGCAGTTGATCTAAGTTGGTGAGAAATTGGTTCATCGCTCCAGAAACTCTGGCTGTTCTCATTCCCTGTGATTTGGTGACCTTTTTTTTTTTTTATTAGTAATTTTGGGGTGAGTGCTGTTACGTGTGCAGTAGGTTTTCTGTACAAGTCATTCTTAAGCTTCTCCTCTTTTTTGTCCTTATGGATGGTGACGTCTAGGAATTCTACCATAACATAACTGGTATATTATAAGATCGACATTTGAAAACATCGAACATAAGGTCAACACCATATGGTCGATGTCTTCAAACATCGACCTTATAAAAAGACAAAAAAAAAAAAAAAAAGGGAAAAAAGTACCCTAACAGGTTTTAAGCAGGGGGGCAAGCCCCCCCCTGCGCCCCTCACATCCCCGCTACTTAAATATACCAACTCCGAGACCGCAATACATTGCAGTGAACAGAAATCTCCCCTTACAGAGATTTCCATTTACACGCTCGAGATTCTGAGTTTTGATATTCTCGTGTCGACAATGTCAGATTTGACACTGTCGGCTTTCGAGAATATAATAAAGACCCTCATACTTATAGTGGGTGGTGAAGTGTAAAAACTCTGTGGTGTTTTCGATACAGAAGTCGTAGTTATGCAGCTTGTCCAAGGAGCCTTTCCGTGTGATAAAGATATCGTCAATAAAATTATAGTAACAATTCCTGTACTGATAGAATAGAGGAAAAGATGGTGTTCTCTTCCAATCTTGCCAATGATATACTGGCTAAGCTAGGGGCCATAGCAGCTCCCATAGTTATCCCCCTTGTTTGTTTGTACCACTTCTGACTGAAGTGAAAGTAGTAGTTGGCAACTATTATAGCCAGCATATTCTCAATAGCTTTAACGTCTCTTTGGGTGGTGCTGGTCCTTCAGGCCATGTACGTTTTCACAGCATCACTACAGTAGCTATGGGGAAGAACAGTGTATAGGGCTTCCATATCAGTTGTGACAAGTATTGTCTCTGGTTGTATTTTTATTTTTGTTTATTTTTTTCAGGAAATCAAGCAAGTCCAAAATGAAGGAGGGAGCACTCCAACTGAGCTCTTTAATCTTAAATTCCATACATTTTATATATATATATATATATATATATATATATATATATATATATGGGTCTACCTGACATGGTCGACAGGACATATGATCGACACTCATTTGGTCAACAGTTCATTTGGTCGACAGGCATGTTATGTGGGGGGCTTCGCCACCCACACTCCCCAATGTGGGGGGCTGTGCCCCCCACACCCCCCTAACTACATATATCAACTCCAGGGTCGCACAACATTGGGGAGGGGGGAAAATCTGCCTGTCGACCAAATGAAATGTCGATCATATGGCCTGTCGACCATGTCAGGTAGACCCATATATATATATATATATATATATATATATATATATATATATATATAGTCAGTTTATATGGAAGTTTCATTTTAGATATATATATATATATATATATATATACATACACACACACATATACAAGACTGTGTCTGGGGTAATACAGCTTCTTCTGGGTTTTCCTCATTCAGAAGCTGCTGAAAGTACTCCTTCTATTTGCCTTTGATGTCCTGTGGTCTGCTGACCAGGTTTGCTGTTCTGTTTGTCCCAATATGTGCATTCAGGACTCCCAACGTATGTTGTCCTGTTTTATCTAGTAGATCCTTCAGCTGCTGCCTGAATGCACGCTCTCATTATCACAACCCTGCTGTAGGGCAAAGGATGAGATTATGAACACTGACCTATCTTCACAATGGAGTCTGACTGCAACAAATCTGTCACTAATTCTGAAAACATCCCTCAATGGCTTTTGAAGCCTCTCCCTCACCACAATTCCTACACCATTTCTAGTCCATTCTCCTTCTCCTGAGTAGGAGACACTGGATCCCAAGTGGAGAAGCTTTGCCTCACTGCCCTTGCATCTTGTCTCCTTAATACAGTGGGATGTCTAACTTCCTTATTACTATCAAGTCATCCACTTCCAAGCTCCATCTTGTCAGTGAACTTATACGGAGTGCAACCATCCTTAGTTCATATTTGACATGTTGATTGGTTTTAAGTCAGCCTTCTCTCAACACAGCTATCCCAAGTAACCTACTTTGGGCAACTGGACATTAGCCAGCCAGAAGCTTATTGGCTCTGAGCTGCTGGGCATTGAGGGGCACTCACTGGTCAATGGGGACACACAGAACCCTCTCAATATCAGCCTGGGTCTTTGACATACATTGGTGTAGACTGTTTCCTCACTCCACTTATCACCAGCAAACACCCATACTCATTTTTTGGCAACATTAGTCAACACAACCACATCACCTCAAGCCAATTTTTGCACCAAGTGTCTAGCCCTGACAAGCCATTCAGTCTATGGTCAGCATTCTCGTATTTAGATACTGCTCACTACAGCTGATGCCAAGAACTCTTCTGCTCACAGGTACCATCTCTAGAGTCTGTGGTACTGCCCACAGCAATATTCTTGAGTGAGCCTGAGGTGGAAATACTCAGCATGTTTTTGGGAGGTGGGAATAGGCAAACTCCATATAGGCATTGGCTGGACATCAGGACTGAATGTTGTACCTTGTGCATGGGAGGCAAAGACTTTACTGTGTCCAGTATAAAAGCTATAACTTTGAACTGCCTTTTGTTGAAGTGCTGTGAGATTCTTAAGAGCCAGATTTTCTCTTCTCCACATTTCTTTTTTGCTAGTATCCAGACAGTATTAATTACCAGCCTTTTATCCAATTTGATTGCTGTAGGGGCTTTTTTCACTACTGCAGTTTTCACACAGAGTTCTAATAAATTATGAGCTCATCTCTAATGACGCACTTTCAAACTGCATCTTCAAAGACTTGGAACAACTGGCAAAATGGCTACAGGCCTGGGCTTCTACAACCTCAGAAGATCAAGGTACCTTTGTTAGAAATCCAACATTTCCTTAGTACTTACAGTGGCCATATTTCCCATAAAGTTTACTGTCTCCCAAAGGAGATGACCCCTCTGATAGAGGCAGTGGCAGTCATGTCTTCATCATCTGTAGTGTAGCATAACAGACTATGACTATAGAACCAAACAGACCAGGCCCTCTTACCCTTCCAGTCCGGAGCTGGGACATCACTTTTAGGGGAGGAGTGTTTTTTTTTCCTCCGAGTTGGAGTAACCATAAGTAAGGTGCTAGTACTGAGGATAGGGGCAGGGTTCAGCCTGATGTAAGACCACTACATATTCCTTTTCTCACTTACCAAAGTTAAAAAAAAAAAAAAAAAAAATCTGGGACAAGCATGCAATGATCAGAAGCTAGTAACTAGGAAGCACAACTGAGAAGGGATAGCTGAAATAGCAGATGCTATTCCTGATTCCCTGATAAACAAGGTCTGCAATTTAATGCAAAGCAGAGGCCTTACTAATGTCTGGGGATGTAACGCTGGCAGTCACACCCTCTCAACCTCTTAGAGCAAGAAATCTGGACAAAGACATAAATAAAAGTAGGACAAAGGCCCAAAAATAGGGACAATTTTTAAATATTGCTCTTACAAACTTAGAAAGTTGATATAACAGGTTTTGCATTCGCATTAATTTTCGGAAGGGTATGAAGTCTAACTCAAATGTCTGTCATTTTCTAATTTCAGTCCTTAATGATTGTCTACCAATTTGCCAGAAAACCAAAATTTTATGAAAAACAGACTAAAAATATGAGGCAAAAATCTGTACATTCTGCGAAAATCTATACAGTTGAGAGGTATGTGCTGGCTGAGTAAAAATGGCACCATCCAAATACCTAGGAATTGGTGTTCCAGTGATAGATAATTACATAACAATCAATACCTGATTTACTTCTGAGGCTGCAGACTGTTGCCTACCTCTAAAAAGGCTAGCACAGGTGGGGGAACTAGATAAACCAGGCACTGGAGCCAGGGGCCGGCAAAACTTTACCAATTCAGCACCAGTGCCTTCAGGTCTGTGCAAGATTAACAGAGTCTCTTAAGGCCATGCATCCCTATCCACTGATTAGCTTTCTGTTGTTTTTATCCATTATGCAGTATCTGTGTCTCTCCCTTGGTGACTTTATTCTTCTTTTACACAAAGAAGGTTCTACAGCTGGGGGAGGGACAAAACACGCCACACCCCAATGCTAAATGTTTATTATTTTTTTTTTTTGCTTTAAAAAGGCACCAAGATTCTTGGCACTGTAGAATAAGGTTTTATTAGTGAAGGTATTGTAGTACTTGCAATGGTAAACTTGGTGATCTCACCCAAGCAAAAGAAACACTGTAAATAATTATTACTTGGGGAAATTTTTCTCTCACAGTAGCACCTGTAAGTGATCTTTTCTTTTTGGGAAACACCAATTTCTGATGAATAAAATTCTCGAGGGTCTAACAGGAGAAACTTTTCTAAATAATTTGAAAAAAAGTCTTAAGTATCCCGCTCCACTAATGAAGGGGAATAAGGCCCTGACTATGACCCAGACGGCTAGAGTTGAATTACTGAATTGAGCACAAGAGCTGGAGTGGAAGGAGGATGGGTGACCGGTTCATGTTTGTTCACCATTCATGGAGGAGGGGTGGGGAATGTGTCCAGGCACATGCTCCACAACAGAGTTCCTGGTAGAGACTGGGGGATTCCATGAGGTGTACTGTCCAAGGAGACCGGGTCAACTGAATATGCTGCAGACACAGGCATGGACATATATGTCAAAACTCCACTACATGCCGACCCTTTGACACTTACCAATAAACATGGGGAAAGCAGGGCCTAAGAATAACCCCCAAATCCCCAATGAAGATGATGGCACCACACTTTTGGCTAACTGGAGTCTCACCCTAGGGAAATGACTGGGGCAAAGGGCTGTCACCCCAAGGAACAAATGAGCCTTACAAGGCTAATTGGGTGGGGCTCAAAGGGTCATGTGTGACTGGTAAGGTAAAAAAAAAAAACATCTTTGAAGCATTCTGGAAAAGAACTAAAGAATTCTTATAAAATAAGCCTCCATACACTTCTTAGAAAAAAAACAAAAGATGAAGATGGAATGGTCTGCTGTCTCCTTTACGCTAATGTCATGGCATGGGAAGGAGAAAAGCTCTTGTCCATGGTCATCCCAGAACCCGAAGTCTGGTCAGAAGAAGAGAGAGCCATCTGCAGATAACTGCCAAGGGTAAGATAATATACGGCAGCAGGAATCCTTGTGAAGGATATCACAGATGTCCAACACATGACACATTCTGGACTGCATAGATGCCTTAGTATATGCAGTAAATCTAGGCATGAATTCAAACTTTAAATGGAAATATTAAACTTGTTTTGAAAACAATCACTGCAAAAAAAAAAACATGTTACATAAATAGCTTCTGCAATGACTCCAAAATAAACTCATTTAATGTTTACACCCACCTGATTTTTCTTGATCAAAAGCTGCACAGTCTGAAGGTTATGGCCATGGTCTGTAGATGTTGCAATAGGCATTCGTTCATCACCCCATAACTAAAAGGGAAAAAAAAAAGCAAAAAATAAGCAGGCACTATAAAAAGCACAAAAGAAAGACAAGGGTACACCAACATTACGTACGTGTGATACAGTTCTGTGTTGCTTTGACAGTTGTGCAATATCTGGTGGAGAGTCATACCTAATAAAGACAATGTCTTTGCCTTTGTGATTTTCTTCAATTAAGGGAGTGCTTACAACTAGGTCAGACAATTAAGGGAGTGCTGACAACTAGGTGAGGTCAGGGACAAGAAAAAAGGCACCAACCATTAAGTGCACCAGTGCAACATCAGGGCATAACAAGACCTACTTTTACATTCAAAGGCACGGAAGTGAATCTCAGAAGACAAAAAGTTCTTTCAGTGTCCTAAAAAGTATGAAAGAAACAGAAGTACAGTAAGAATGCTTAGGTTGGAGACTGGCATAATGGTTAAGGTGCTTACCTTACAGACACAAAGTGCAGGGTTTGATTCTGACATGGGATAATTGACTAGGCTTAAAATGGCTCATAAGGGCAGTTAGCCTAGTACTAATCTATGAACCTATGAACTTATTAAAAAAATATTGCCATATCCCTTTTAAAAGAATTTCAAAATTCACAGAAGACCAGCTATCAGATTTAACACAATTCACAGGAAGTAAACTTGAACTAAAACCACAATCACATTACAAAGTTTATCCCTTAAATGACACCATTATGCACTGTACTTCATAGCTTTTGTAACTAATCGATAATGGCACATGACATACTCACAATTTCATCTTCCACATCTCTGTTGAACTGATGGATCTCCCTGGATGCAAACAAGTATTTCTTCCTCTCATTTAATGGGCCCATTAACTGCACTAGTCGTTGCTCCACAATAACTCGTTGACCATCTACTTCATCTGTATCTTTTCCTTCTTGACGCAGAGCTTGGGCTTGACTCTGCAGCTCCTCCACTTCTTTCTTTCGCACTTCTATCTGATTCTCAAGCATCTGCATAAATTACATCCAACAAGAACTAGATTAATGTAGGGAAAACAGACAATCCTTTAGGATGGCACAAATACAGACAGGGAGAAAACATTTTGTGCATGCAAGTCATAAGGTAAGAAAGCTCCTACTGAAGGACTTGGCTTTTACTAACAAAGAAATGCGATGCTTGCCAGGTCCATGCTTGCAAAAGTGTAAAAGTATTCTTATGGGTAAAAAGGTCAACTGGGCAACAAAGTTAACTAGCTGGGTAAAAGATTTTGGATATGCAAGAGGAGCTTGGGGAGTAGGGTGAATGAGCCTGGGCAACTACATAACCAAGAAATTCAGAATGAGTTTGAAAATCTGGTAAAGAACACAAAACAGTTTAAATCTGATGTGGATTTGGTGTCAGCCTGGAATAATGAAAGTTGGCACCAGCAGGATAGTTTGCAATTGGTCTGCAAGGGAACCAGATTTCTGAATGACAGAATTAATATTCCTTATTGGAAAACTATACATTTAGCAAAGAAAGGAAGTGATAACTATTTCAGGAATTCATAGACTGGGAAGAATCACAAGCAGTAAAAAAAAAAAATTAGGAAAGAAGCAGTCAGGAAGTAAGAGACAATATCACAGATGATAAAGCAAGAAAATATAGTCATGAGAGGTCATTCCAGTGACAATGTGTTGTAATAATATTAGGAAGAACACAATGGTAGCAACAATGACAGTAATAAACCCAAAGCAATTCACAGCATGCATCAGCTCACAATGAATCCAAGGGTGGATAGCAGCAGTAAAATAAAGCACAGCTAACAGTGCCTAACAGCTCACATTGTACCTTCGTGCAGGTAAGTTTAACAAGGGAACATAATATGAATGGAAGATAATGGAAAATGTTTGAAGGCATGTAGCACTCATAAGTACACCATCCAAATCAAGACAAACACTAATAATGACACCCTGTGGCTCACATAGCAGTCAAGAGAAGCTAAGAATGACTGGAAAAATTATGGAAAATGTATGGATGTAACTAGCATACATGTACAAAATTAAAATCAAATCATTTGCATCTATACAGTGCAGGCTGCAGCAGAACTGTGCACCACACACATGACCGAGTTATAGCAAGACAGAAAAATATCAAAAGAAACTGCCCAATACTAGCAACATTCTTTAAAGTTTTAAAGCAACAAGCAGCCTAGAAACTGTCTGGTTCTATTTCCTCTCACTAGAGCAAAACCAGTAAACAATTTCCCAGCAAGAGTACTTAAAAAAGCACAACAGCAAAAATGAACATCCACAACAGTTTACTCAAATCTGATAGGGTTTGGTACTATAGTCAAATACGGTAAATCAGGTTGCAGTCAGGAGTGAACAGTTCAAAATGTAGACACTTGTAGGAAATAAATGCCAACCCACACAAGCACGCTCACTTAATAGCAAGACAAAAAAAAGGCAGATAAAGCTTTGTAGGGCACACAAGCCAATAGCAACAACACTCCTTAAAGTCTAAAGAAATCACATTGCGGGGGACTGCTTGAGGACATCCTAACTAGCTGACGTCAGAAAAAAGTACAGTTTTGTACCTACCATAAATGTAGATGTTCGAGTGCTCATACAGCTGCAGTCATTACAGATGGGTTATCCTGCCGTCAGGCGGGTCCTCGGTCGGCTGAATTCCAAAGTCTAGGTCCAGCGTCGGTTGTCGTCACTTCTTCCCTGACGTCAGTGCGGCAGGGGTATAAAAGAGGCAGCCGACGCCATTTTCTTCAGTTTTTCTTGCCCCAGATGTCAGGTGCCCCCAGAAGGAAGGCAAAACATAATATTATGCAAACATGCAATGTAGATAAATCAAAAAAAGCAGTAGTTGCAAGCAAATACACCATGAAAGGATACCCCAAATAGGTTATATGATAAACGTGTTTGTCATAAGGCCTGTCCTAAGAGGGGATGGAGGGAGGGTAACCTGGACTGCAGCTGTATGAGCACTCGAACATCTACATTTATGGTAGGTACAGAACTGTACTATGTTCATTGTGTATACAGCTGCAGTCATTACAGATGGGTAGAATCCCAAAGCTAAGTAAGGGTGGTAGACACTAAGTGGAACTAGGAGGGGCTAGGATGCCCTGCAGGACTGCTGTGGCAAAGCCCGCTCTAGATTTTGAGTATAGTGGAAGGTGGTTGTGCTTGGAGAAGGTGTGCACTGAACTCCAAGTAGCTGCTTCCAAATTGTCCTTGGTAGGGACCCCCCTGAGGAAAGCTGCAGAGGTAGCTGTAGCCCTGGTGGAGTGGGATCTGATGTATACAGGCACAGATTTTCCATGAAATGAATAACAAAAGCGTATGCAGTGGGCTATCCATTTTGAAATTGTCTGTTTGGAAATAGCCTTTCCTTGAGCACCTGTAGCATAGGACACAAATAGCTGCTCAGATTTCCTGAATGACTTTGTTCTGTCCAAGTAATAACAAAGTTGTCTGTGAATGTCCAAGGAATGTAGTAGTCTCTCCCCTTTGTTCTGTGGATTTGGATAAAAGGTAGGTAAATGAATAGTTTTATTCAAAGCTACACTGGATACTACCTTTGGCATGAAGGTAGGGTTGGTTCGTAAGGAAACTCTGTCCTGATGGAAAATGATGAATGGTTGCATAGCCATGAGGGCCTGTAGCTCCGAAACCCTGTGTGCTGAGGTAATAGCCAGAAGGAAGGCTGTTTTCCATGACAAGTATTGTAGCTCTGTTGAAGAAGCCGGCTCAAAGGGAGGCAGGGTCAGCTTTTCCAATATGAAGTTGAGGTCCCAAGCTGGGACTGGTGGTTTCCGTGAGGGTTTTACATTTTTTGCCCCTCTGAGGAACTGCCTTAACAGAGGATGTGAGAATAAAGGAGGATCTGTATTGTATTGTGCAGAAATGGCTGAAGCGTGGATCTTGATGGAGGAGAAGGAAAGGCCACTGTTTAACATCTCAGCTAGGTACTGTAAAATTTGAGGTATATTTATTACCCAAGGATTCTGGCCCTTTTCTTGATTCCAGGAACAAAATTGTTTCCATTTGGCAGAGTAGGCTTTTCTAGTAGAGGGTCTTCTGGCCTCCAAGATGACATCCTGCACCTCCTTGGAGAGGAGAGTCTGTTGGGAAATTAAGGTATTCTCCATGCAGCTAGATTTAGGGTTTTGAGCTGGCTGTGAAGGGTTTTGTAGTTGTGCTGGGATAACAGAAAAGGAACTAGAGGTAGGATCCATGGTGGTGAGTGTGTCAGGCTCTTTAGGAGAGGATACCAGTGCTGTCATGGCCAGTCTGGAGCAATGAGAATCATTTGTGGCCTCTCTGCTCTGGCTTTTAATAGAACTTTGGTCAGTAGAGGAAGAGGCGGGAAGGCATAGACTGTCAGTGTTGTCCAATTGAAAGAGAGTGCGTCCACTTTCCAGGCCTGTGGATGATAGGTCCTTGAACAGAATTTTTCCAACTGGTAATTTCTGTGGGTAGCAAATAGATCTATGTCTGGCTGTCCTCATGCCAGAGTTATCTTTGAGAAGACTTGAGGATGCAACTTCCATTCATGTGGGTCTGTCATATTTCTGCTCAAGTTGTCTGCTAGTGTGTTTTCCTTCCCTGGCAGGAATTGTGCCTGTAGTTGAATTTGTAATTCCAGTGCTGTGTTCCACAGGGTCATGGCTTGCCTGCACAGGGGGTATGAATGAGTTCCCCCCTGTTTGTTTATGTACCACATGACTGTGGTGTTGTCTGTCCTTATCAATAGCTGGCCTGGATGGAGTAGGTCTTTGAAGGTCATAAGAGCATTTTGCACGGCTAGCATCTCCTTTTGGTTGAGGTGCTTCTCTTTTTGGGACCATTTTCCCTGAATGCACTGATCTGCCATGTGTGCTCCCCAGGCGTAGTCTGAGGCGTCCGTTGTGATGATTTGAGTTGCTTGAGGTAAACAGAAAGGGAGACCTGTGTTTCTTTGGCATGCTTGAGCCCACCACAAAAATTCCTTTTGAAGGCATGGAATGAGTGGTATAATTGATTCCAAGCTGTGGCTGTGTTGAGACCATAAGTTTTTTAGGTACCATTGTAGTTTCCTCATATGCAGCTTTGCACATGGTATTAGTAGGATGCAAGATGCCATGAATCCCAGAGCCTGCAGGACTTTCCTTAAAGTTAGTCTGGTGAAAGTTGCCATTTTGTTGAAGTATTGAGACAGTTGCCCTTGTTTGTCTGGCGTGAGGTAGGCCATCTGGGTGGTTGTATTTAAGCTGGCACCCAGGAAAATTATCTGTTGAGAAGGTATTAGTTTTGATTTCTTTTTGTTCACTGTGTATCCCACCCAGGTAGTTTAACAGTTTTATTACAAACGCCAGATGCTGCAATAGAATGTCCTTGCTGTCCGCTTGGATCAGGCAGTCGTCCAGATATGGGTAGATTTGTATTCCTTGTTATCTGCAGAAGGCAATTACTGATGCCAGGCATTTCGTAAACACTCTGGGTGCAGTAGATAAGCCAAAGGGCAATGCAGAGAATTGGTAATGGGTTGAACCTGCAAGAAATCTGAGGTATCTTCTGCAATCTTGTCTGATAGGGACATGCAGGTATGCCTCCTTGAGGTCCAACGTTACCAGCCAAGACTCCTTGCCCAGCATGGGAAGAAGCTGCTGTAATGTGAGCATCTTGAATTTTGGCACCTGTAGATATGTGTTTAGGATGGATAGGTCTAAGATGGGTCTCCAATCTTTGTCCTTCCTTGGTACCAGAAATAGTCTGGAATAAAAACCTTGACCTTGTTCTTTTGCAGGTACCTCTTGAATTGCTTTCATATCCATGAGAACGGAAATTTGTCTTTGTGCCTCTGCCCATTGATTTTGTGGCAGGTTTGGCAAGCCTCTCATTTTTGGAAGGGTGTGAAAGTGGAACCTGTAGCCTCTGTCTATATTGTCCAGAATCCATTTGTCTTTTGTAACAATGTGCCAGTTTTTTGAAAATAATGCCAGTTTTCCGCCCAAAGGTGCTGCCAGTATAGCTTTGTTTGGCAGGCATAGGGGGAAGTCATTGTGTCTGTTTTCTCTTCTCCACCTCTTGGGGTTGGTGCTTGCCACTATCTAGCTCTGTAAGATCCTTGAGGTTGTCCTCTACCCCTTGGGCGTCTGTATCTGCCCCTTTGAGGTCTGTCCGTGGCTGGAAAGGACCAATTTTTTGAAGGCCAGTTTCTGCTGAAGCGTGGAGGTTGCACCTGCAAGAAATCTTTCACTGTTTGCATAGATTTCGCTTTTTCCTCCATTTTCTTTAGTACCTCCTCAGCTTTAACACCAAACAATACATCTTTTTGAAGTGGTGCATCTAATAACTTTGCTTTGACATGATCTGGTAAGGTTTGCTCTTTGAGCCAAGCATGCCTACGTATGACAGACCCCGTGACAGCAGCTCTACATAAGGCCTCTAAAGCATCAAAACCACACTGCAAGGTATGTTTACTCACTTGCTCTGCTCCATGCAAGAAATCCTGCAACTCTTTCAAATCTGGTTGTTCTGTTTGTGTCATTTTGCTTTTCAGCTGAGATAACAAAAACTGCTGGTACTTTAACATATGAAATTGACAGTTTAATGCCCTCATGGTTAAAGTGGCAGATGTATACACCTTTTTCCCCCACCTTTCTAATGCTCTGGAATCTCTCTCTGAAGGTAAAGGGTTTTTAGCAGTAGAGGCCTTTATTCCCTTGGGACCCTGTGAAATTGTTTCTGGGTCAGCAGTATGGCTTTTATAAAGGAACTGGTGAGAATCAGGAACCCGGTAATACCCGTCTGGTTTAACAGGGGCTGGAGGTAAAGAATCTGGATTAAGACTGGCTTCTATGTACACATCATCCAAAATACCTAAAACAGGAGGGATAGCCAGGGGCCTATGCTGGGGGAGCAGTAGAAATTCCCTGAGCCTTTTCTTGGAATCTGAGTAATCTTGGCCTTCCCAGTGGAAGTGCTCCCTCAATGTATGCAGGGTTTCCCCAAAAGAGTAGTCCTCAGGGGGGGGAGACCGAGGGAATAGACTCCTCAGCATCAGAGTCTTCAAAAGGGGAATAGGCATAATCCTGGTCCTCAGAATGGTCTGAGGTAATAGAAGCCTGGTCTGAGGAAGGGTAGTCTTCCTCCAGTCTGGGTCTTTTGTCAGAGGGGGGTTGAGAACCCGTGATGAGAGTTATCAAATCCTCAGCCATTTTAAGCATCTGTCTTTTAGGCATGGGGCCTTGAGAGGAGGTCTGAGGACCCTGTTTTTTAGTTTTCATGGCAGCTTTAGATTTAGTGAAGGATTTAATAGAGAAGGTGGTAGGCCTGAAGACGCCTTCAAAAATGGCAGGCCTCACTAAATTTTCAGTTTCCCCGCCAAGAGTGGTGTCGGTATCTGCAGTGGGAATGGAGGCCGAGGAGCCTGCGACCTCGGGTACTGAAGTCACCGGTAAAATAGTTTCATCGGTTGTCAGGGGCTGCGTAGGCGCCTCGCTGAGAACCGGTAGTCGGCCTAAGCGTGGTCTCAGTACTCGGTGCAGACCTCGGATGGCGGTCCTTGTCTTTGCGTCGTTTGCTTAAAACTGGCGTCGGTGTATCCGACCACATGATATAATTACATTTTTTGCCAAAATAATGAAGGGCGAACTCCATCCAGCGCTTAATAGTGCGCTTGTTGAACCTAGCACAAAAACGGCAGGCCGAGACGTCGTGGTCTGGCCCTAAGCAAGGTATACAGAAAGAGTGAAAATCCTTATGCGGTATTTGCTTCCCAGAAGAAATGCAATTATTAACTTTGTCTGACATCGGTCTGAGGCAAGAAAAGTTTCCCCAACGGGTACTTAGCTTTAAAGAAGACTTCGGCTGAAATACTTTCGTAAATCTCAGGAACTGGCCGACCAGCACTTGCGAACTGCTTCTGCTTCGGGCACCGCGCGGCAAGAAAGACTGAAGAAAATGGCGTTGGCTGCCTCTTTTATACCCCTGCCGCACTGACGTCAGGGAAGAAGCGACGACAACTGACGCCGGACCTAGACTTTGGAATTCGGCCGACCGAGGACCCGCCTGACGGCAGGATAACCCATCTGTAATGACTGCAGCTGTATGCACGATGAACATCTAAAGATCAACTCCATCAAGTTGAAGGTTACAATACTGCATGCATCTATCAGGTATCTGAAAGCTCCTCATTCCCCTAAAATTACAAAGGAAACACACTAGACTTTTTGAGTAGGGTACAGGATCTGCATATCTCCTGGCTGACTCACTGTCACAAAAGTTGCCACTTTTTTTTCTAACTAAACATGAGACTCTCTAGGATAAATCACACCATCATCCTGTGTATAAGACCCAATTTTCCTTAAATGCCAACATAAATAGCTCCTGTTGCAGAATAATGTTGTTTTATTTTACACCTAATACTTTGAGATATCGTACCACAACTTAATGCATTTTAAAAATGAAAAAAATATTATTTTAAACATCCATAGATTTACAATTTTTTTAGTTGATTATGACACAACTACTCAAATCAAGACTAGCAGCAACTGTATTTAGGGAGCGAGTAGTGGTAATAGTGAAATCATCATGTTTATCTGAGAAAATTACCACAGTCTTATACGGCATGGTTTCCTCTGATATGGGCTATTACAATGCCATTTACCTTGGGCTTCCAGATACTAGTCTTGAGAACCTTTCAACATGAACATAACTCTAGTCAGAGACCTTGTTAATACCTCTCATCAGGGCAATGTGATCACTCTGCACATGGCATTGAGGTAAGTTAAGATAATTTGCCTTGAGAGGCTTGGGTCCTATATGCTTAAAAAGCTATTAACAACCTACCAGCTAGTTTACCCTTTCTGCTCCACTTGACTAGGAAGAGACTGTTAAAGATTCTTAAGATCCACCAGGAAATTTCAGTTGTTATTAGTTATCCTGACAGACCCTACACTTTAGAAATGTATTACATTGTCAACAGAGAAATTAACACTGCAACAGTAAAAGGAAAAGTTTGACTAGGATGGCATCATAATTTGCTGTATAGTTTACAAGAAAGGCACAGGACAATAACATGAGAAAAGTGTCTCTACAAAATGGATGAGGCCAGGCTATATATCTAAAGTGTAGAAGGGCAAAATCAGCAATAAGGGTTACTCTTCAGAAGACTAAACAAATTTTCTGTTCTGGGTTAGAGTTAAAAGAAGGACTGGATTACAAAGCATGCAGAGCTTGAGGATGGCTGGTCTAGAAAAAAAACAAAACAAAAAACACTAAACAGGAGTTTTGATAAATAAACTTAAATGTGAAATGGCAAAGTCAACTTTCTGTGCAAATACTGTTCCTGTTAAGTAAGGGATGCTTCCAAACAAAGAACTAAACATTTACTTGTCAAATGTTTTCATAAACTGGCACAACAAACCAGTCACAGTTTCATCTCTAAAACCAGACAGTTTGTAAAACCTCTAAACAAAATAAAAATATAGAAATGCTAGAAACTGATTTTTACAGTGATTGCTGGCTGATCATTTCCAGAAATAAAGATACAGCGCAGTTATGCTGTGTAAACAGCACCAGTTGCAATTACATGAAACTCAGTCCTCACAGTGGACATGGCCAGTTTAAGAAAAACTCCTCACAGCATCCAAAAATAAGGTTAAGAAAGTTACCACCAGTTGTAAAATAAATTATGCATTTCACTTTCAGTGAATATTAACAGGGCAACGGCAAACATAATTCAAGTTATTGTTGTGAATGAATACCATCATTTCAGATGTGCTGATGCTTGCTGAAGAGAATATAAAGTCGTGCTGCTATTACAGTGTATGGGCCCTACCTGCTGCTTTTTCAACAAGATGTTAACACTTGTGAGGTCCTTCCCATAGTCATCTGATTGTATCTGGGTCTCTAAACCATTCAGCCATTTATCCAAATCAGCACAGCTTTGTGTAAAGAGCTCAGCCTTGTTGGCATCAAAGAGACACTGTGCCTTGGTCTGTGTGGTAGATTCCAGGTTTTGCCACATTCTATGCAATGTAGTTAACTTCTCCTTCACTACTTGTTCCGTCTCAGGCTTCTCTGTGATGAGTACTGCCCCATCCTAAAAAACAAGGAGACCTAGTAATTAGTAAGAAATATCTAGAAAGATAATTCTCAACTGGCAGCTTATACTTCATGTTACATATACAAACAGATGCTGACAAAGAATATCTACGGTCTGTAGTGGCTCCACATACATGCCAACTGTCACCTACATAGTTGCCAAATTTATACCACATTTCCAGTGCCCTAGGCATTACATAGCCCAGAGACTGACCCACATTCTACTACATATAGATACAGACACTTTAATCAAGGTTTAAAATCAAAATGGTTCTGAATGGTCTTTACCTTTTTTGGTAATACAGCCTCCACAGCACTGCATCAAGATGCTGACAGTTCCCCCTTCTGAATTATTATTAAAAAAAAAACAGAAAAAAAAAAAACAAAAACACATTCAGGATCTGTATCACTACCTTCCCTCCTTCCTACCTTCCAAATTTCCAAAGAAATTTCATATGTTCCTAACTGATTATATATCATCATTTTCTATCTCACCTCTTCTTATCTGAGTGATTACCCTTCCCCAGGATGAGAATAACTCTAATACAGAAAAATATATGGTGCCAAGGCCATGACATAAAACATAATACCAAAAAATGCATTATAGTACCTTTTGGGAAGTCTACCACTTAGGGTAACTACGTCACCAATAAAACACGCTTAATAGGTTATTCACTAGCTAGTAACCTAGCCTTTGAACAGTATGTGCCCAAGGTAATAAGTAAATCCTTCTATGCTGCGCAACTTATAAGCAACGCCATGGCTTCTAGGTCCAGAGAGGTCATCATACCACTGTACTTGGCCCTCATCAGACCTATTATAAAAGCCCCCTTCAGTATTTTATATTATATATATATATATATATGGGATCCATACAGATCCCCGACGGCACTTTTTGCCGAAGCAGAAATCACCGAACATACATAACCGAAAGTGCTGTTCACCGAAGCAGCACTTTCAGTTATTGTATGCTGGTTGTGCCGGTCGCACTACGGTGTGGTTAAGGGAGAATTCCCTTTTCCCTACTGTAGTGCGACCTCGGAGTGAGAATATAAAAGTAGGGGGTGTGGGGGGACACAGCCCCCATAAGGGTGCAGGGGGGCTTGCCCCCCTGCATAAAAGAAGATTTAGTGTTTATTTTGAACGGACTTTAATGAAAGCGCTTTTTTGGTGAAAGCGCTTTCGTTAAAGTGCGTTTGGGTATTATGGATTCGGACTATTGAACTTTCGCTCAGTTAGTTCTAGATCCATATATATACCATATAGATATATATATATATATATATATATATATAGATATATATAGATATATATAGATATATATATATATATACATACATATACGCACACATACACACATGTACACACACACATGTACACACACACACACACACACACATATATATATATATATATATATATATATATATATACATATATATATATATATATATATATATATATATGTTTACCATCAAAAGATGGAATTAACATTCGGCAAACATGGGAATGTCGAACGGCGGCTGGATGCTTTCCATGTTGCCAAACATTAATTGAGCAAGAGAGTTCATAGCGAATGCCTCTGTGCATTCGCTGATAGGACCTCAATGTTATGAGCACAGATTATGGTACAATGCAGACTGGGAAATCCATCCCTTTCCTCACTGCAGTGCGATCTTGGAGTTGCAATATACAGTTAGCAGGGGGTGTGGGGGGGCACAGCCCCCCCCCCACAAAACAGTGAACTCCAGAGTAGGAGCTAGATATACCTTAACTCTTATGCAGACATCCCGTTCAATATTCGATGTAAATGTTGAATCTGCTGAATTCGTTTATCATATTCAGCATTTACATCTCATTAGTATATGCGTGGATTTGGCATTGTGATTTGACGTTAAAAACAGATTGTTTTTAACGTCAAGATTTTGATAGTAAGCTATATATATATATATATAAATATATACAAATATATATACACACACATACATACATACAGGTGCATGCCGTTACAATGAAACTTTGTTTCATCAACTAATAGAAAAACCAGTACGGTTGATCAAAAGTCAGCAGATTGAACTGTGCCAGCTTTTCTGGAGTGAGACTTCTGTCTCTGTCTCTGTCTCTGTCTCTGTCTCTCTCTCTACTTCAAAGCACTGAAATCTGATAACATTGAAATTCAAAACATTGAGACCATATCATCAAAAACCCAAAACACGGAAAACCCAAAAGAACGAACTACAGTGCACATGTAAATAACATCCCCTCCACGTATAACACCACCAAAGTAAGAAACACACTTTTTACTATGTTTCTGCACAAGGACAAGCCACCCTGTACCCCCCACACACCCCCGTAAATTAAATATACGAACTCCTAGATTGCACTACAGTGGAAAAAAATTAATTTCCTAACCCCACTGTAACATGATCACCATACAGAATGTTAACTAATGAATGTGTTGCTTTCATGGAAGTTAAGTTAGTTAGTGTTCTGGAAAGTGAATTGGGGGAAAAGTGTTTATTTCACCAATCTGTACATGTTTTTAGGCCATACAGGTACATGATTTAGACATGTTTACAGTGAGGTTAGGAAATTAACACTTTTCCACTGTAGTGCAATCTTGGAGTTTATATTTATATTAAATTTACGGGGGGGGGGGCTTACTCCACTGCACAAATGTAGTAAAAAGTGTGCTTGTTAGTTTGGTGATGTTATTTACATATGCATTGTAGTTTTCAGTCTTACAATGTAATATTTCAGTGTTCTGCGGTTTCGTTGTTTTGGGTTTTCGATGTTATGGTCCCAGTGTTTTGAAGTTCAATGTTATGAGAGTTCAATGTTTTGAAGTAGACCCATACACACAGTGTTGTTTGTGCTAGTTACTTATAAAAGTAATAAATTACTATTACTAGTTACTTTTAAGTGAAAGTAATATGTTACTATTACTTTTCTAAAAAAGTAATATATTACTGTTACTAGTTACTAAGTAAAGTAACTAGTTACTGTTGAGTTACTTTTACATAAGTATAGTTTATGAATTCTCATATTCAGATTTACTCACATAGTGCTTGTGTGCAAGGAATACATGCTTACTGCACATGAATACGAGTGTATTAAAGTTGTATACACAGTTTACAATAACAATGAATAGTATTTTACAGTTTACAAAATCCCAAAGGCTAGTCATTATAGACAGAGTCACAATGTAATACTAAAACCAAAGTACGCACAGCCAGCAATACAAGACCCATAAGTTACAACCCATCAAATTTTCAACAAGGTACATTAGGCTAATCTGCTAAAACAAATGCGGAGGATGCAAAAATGCTTACAGAAAATGTCATACAAGTCTAACAAGACTGTTAACACAACATCAACCAAAATATCACTTTATATAACTAAATTACTACACATTTCTGTTGGCTTGAAGAAGGAGAAACTTTTCAAAGTGTTCATCAGTGAATCTATTTCTTCTTGCAATCAGCACTTGTCCACCAAGACTGAATAGGCGTTCAATGGGTGCACTAGATGGCAGAGCTGTATTAGTGTTGAGAAATATCTTCTTGACTATAGGGTAACTGTTGAGAGAAGACATTTGTCTGGAAGGGTCAGCCTGAGAAGATATGCTGACAGTGGCTGGCATTGATTCTTTGAAGCTGAAGAAGCTGTCTTCAGCAATTAATACAGAAGTTTCATATGACCCATGTGCAGGTTCATCCAGTTTCTGCATGCCATCAAGTAGCAGAGCCTTGTCTCTGAGTTTCTGCTCTTCAGCAACCATCCATCACAAACAGAACTGTGGATGCACTATACTAGCCAGAATGAGCTCTTCCTACTCCAGACGGTGATTGAACAGAGCCTCAGTGCCTTTAAGAAAAGCATCAACTAGCGTCATAACAAGCTTCAGACAACTTGTTTTTCAGGCACGCAACGGTGAGGATCAGGGTTCTCATGAAGCTTTTCAGCTCTGACTGCAGGATGTTCAGAGCCACTGCCAGGGGCTGCATTGCTTGCACAAACTCAGCAACAAAGGTAATTTCTGCAGGCCTGAAGGTAACAATTCCAATCTGTTCACATATCTCATTCAGCAAGCCTTCACCCTAAGTTGCAATGAGGTGAATTATCTCCATCGTGTAGAAAGTGGGATTCCATTGTGTTGCATTGGGAATAATCATTGCCAGATCACACTTATTTCGAGCCACCTCAGCAGCTTGGGTGATGTGACTAAGCCTTGTTCCAAGCAGCATAGCATTTGGCCATGGTCCTTTATATAATCTTTTTATATTGTGCATCATTACAAGCAGATTCAGCATCTTGCATGGCAACTACATTCAATGTGTGTGCTGCACATCTCAGATGGGGAGGCAGTGAATAGGTGTTCTTGCTTTGCCCTGACTGACTCAGTATTGCTGGCACACTGTTGTAAACAACTTCACCGTCATCATCCTCATCTTGGGACAGAATGCTTGTAGTCTCAGATCTCTCACATTCTGAGAAGACAGTGAAAGCCTTTACAAAACTGCTGCCATTGTCAGTAATTGTTGCATACACCTTTTGATCTATCTTGTACTTGATGGGAATGCTCTCAAGAGTTGATGCTATGAGATCATATGTATGCCTTCCCTGTAATCTGCAGCATGATAAAGCAGCTGACTTTCTTGGAAGTGTGTCACAGTCGATCCAGTGGGTGGTGACACTAAACAAACTACAATTCTGATGGTTCCAAATGTCAGCTGTAGTGTGCTGCATACTATCAACATTCATGCTGGAAGAAGCTGCAAGCATGTTCTTATCATTCATAAGCATATTAATGTACTTGGATTAAACTGATCAGTCACAGCATGAAGTTATGGGAAAGTGTACTGGAATCTAGGTTAAGAAGGGAATTGATGATTAGTGATCAGCAGTATGGTTTCATGCCAGGAAAGAGCACTACAGATGAGATGTTTGCTCTGAGAGTGTTGATGGAGAAGTACAGAGAAGGTCAGAAGGAGTTGCATTGTGTTTTTGTAGACTTAGAGAAAGCATATGACAGGGTGCCTAGAGAGGAGTTGTGGTATTGTATGAGGAAGTCGGGAGTGTCAGAGAAGTATGTTAAGAGTGGTACAGCATATGTACGAGGGTAGTGTGACAGCGGTGAGGTCTGCGGTGGGAGTGACAGATGCGTTTAAGGTGGAGGTGGGATTACATCAAGGATCAGCTCTGAACCCTTTCTTATTTGCAATGGTGATGGACAGGTTGACAGACGAGATCAGACAGGAGTCCCCGTGGACTATGATGTTTGCAGATGACATTGTGATCTGTAGTGGGAGTAGGGAACAGGTGGAGGAGACCCTGGAGAGGTGGAGATATGCTCTAGAGAGAAGAGGAATGAAGGTCAGCAGGACTAAGACAGAATATATGTGTGTGAATGAGAGGGAGGATAGAGGAATGGTTAGGATGCAGGGAGTAGAGGTGGCGAAGGTGAATGAGTTTACGTACTTGGGATCAACAGTTCAGAGTAATGGTGAGTGTGGAAGAGAGGTGAAGAAGAGAGTACAGGCAGGATGGAGTGGGTGGAGAAGAGTGTCAGGAGTGATTTGTGACAGATGAGTACCAGTAAGAGTGAAAGGGAAGGTCTACAAGAGGGTAGTGAGACCAGCTATGTTATATGGGTTGGAGACAGTGGCACTGACAAAAAGGCAGGAGTCAGAGCTTGACGTGGCAGAGTTGAAGATGTTAAGATTTGCACTGGGTGTGACGAGGATGGACAGGATTAGGAATAAGTATATGAGAGGGTCAGCCCAGGTTGGAAGGTTTGGAGACAAAGCCAGAGAGGCAAGATTACACTGGTTTGGACATGTGCTGAGGGGGATGCAGAGTATATTGGGAAAAAAGATGCTAAGGATGAAGCTGCCAGGTAACAGGAAAAGAGGAAGGCCTAAGATAAGGTTTATGGATGTGGTGAGAGAGGACATGCAGGTGGCTGGTGTGACAGAGCAAGATGCAGAGGACAGGAAGAAATGGAAACAGTTGATCTGCTGTGGCGACCCCTAATGGGAGCAGCCGAAAGAAGAAGATTAATGAACTTTTCTATAAGATCATATATCTGTCAAATCTCTGCGGTTTTGCTTAAATTTAAATCACTATCTCACAGCAAAATCTTTCTCACTGCATCATTATTAACATCACACACAAGCTTGTCTTTTATCAACATCTCTCAGATCACCAAATCTGCACATTTTTGACTTGTTTCTCAAGTCAGTTATATATGCTGCACAAGTTTCACCTGGCTTTTGGTCTCTTGTGTAAAACAGTGCCTTTCCACTATAATATTCATTTGAGGGTTGCACATTTCTCTAAGATTATGTTTTAAGCACTCAAGATTCTTCCCGCGTTTCAGCCTGTATCACAATATGGCAGTCTTCCCCCTTCTCTGCATAAACTGCAGATGCATACACAAATGAATGTTCTCTCTCAATGGCTTCTGAACCAGCTAAATTGAGCAGAATAAATGCTTTTGCATGTGTGTCTTTATCTGAAAAAGCATCCTGTATGAAAATATCATATTCTTGCTCAAACACTCTCCAGTTTGTAGCAATATTATTATCAAACACAAGCTGATCAGGTCTGTGCAATTCCTTTGCCATACCAAATAAGTGTCAAACACACAACAAGTACTTGTAATTATATTCAGCTGTACAACAGACTCTCTGAAATAACTGTACTCTTTGAAAAGACTGTACTGCAATACTGCACACACTGCAAACACTTTGCACACTTTAGATACTTGAATAGCTTTAGTTAATGTGAAAAAGTAGTAAGTACATCGTGAAAAAATAAAGTTGTTTTCTCCTTTTTGAACATTTTATAAGATTCTGATATTGTTTCAAATGTTTACATAATTATTTCAAGTACTTTTTTCAGCATGTCGCAATTTTGAACATTTTGTTTATTCAGTAATTTGTCTGGAATACTTTGCTTTATATTCATTGAGGGAAAAATCATTTAAATAAATTTAAGAACCTGGAAATATTTTCCGACGTGTTTACAAGTCGTTTGTAGTCGTTTGAGCCACTCTTGTATATTCCTCCATTTCTGACTGTCCGCCTCATGGTTTTAAGAAGTTTTGACTTTGGATCCCATTCTGAGAACATGTCATTAGTCTTGTGTATTCAAATAAGATGACAAGACTTGGGTGTTCATTTAAGATATTTATTACACACAAACACATCAGGATGGATGACTAGAACATAAAACTTAAATTAGCTGACTGACTGACTGCTACACACATAGATGCTTTTACTCCAGCTGCTTACACAAAATGGCGCTCTGCTGGCATGTGCTCAGTACTTTCTGTGCATGTGCCCATGAACTACAGTGGCTTTAAAAGTACAACACACACACTATAATCTACATTCCCTGTGTTCGAGTGGGTTTCCTCAGGGTGTTCTGGTTTCCTCCCACATTCCCAAGACATGCTGCAGGTGGATTAGACATTCTAAATTGGCTTTAGGTGTGAGTGTGTGCATGCGTGTGCCTTCTGAAGAAGGTTGAGTGCTGGGCTGGCAACTCAACAATGTAAAACACCACTGCCACTTGTTCTGCAGACTGAGGATCCACCGTGGTGATCCCTAATGGGTGCAGCTGAAAGGAGATGAAGAAGACTAGTCTTTATAGCTAGAGAGTCACAGATACTAATTAAACCAAACCAGCCAGCAGCACAAGACCTATAAAAAACTATCACATTTTGTCTATTTTCAGCACCTAAAAATCGAAACCTGAAAAGAATTTTAAATAGAACATAAAATATTGTCAGGACAAAAGTTGGTTGATCATAGATCCACAGGAAGCGTCCTGCTTGGTGCAATGGGTCGGGGCATCGGGTACTCAACTCAGTTTGATTCCGACTGATGGTGGTATGAAGAACCAATGCCATTTATTATACTGCAAGGTAAGGATATGATTTCTAGCAGGCTAGAATTATCCAGTGTTAGGGGATGTTTTAGTGGGTGAGAGTCCCACAACACAAGGGCAGGGCTGGAATTTGGTCAGCATTAGCTTTCACCTCCTTGCAGTGCTAAAAAAAATGAAGACAATTTTGCTCCAGACTAATTCTAATGATCTGTTATAAATGCCACGTGCTGTGAGCTGTGCAAACATTATGTTGTAATTTTTTATCTAAATTGCCACTTCAAAGTGTTTATTACCTCCTAATATCGGATTACTATTCATACTATATAGGGACCCCGGATGTTTTACATCCCCCTTTAGGAGGCTTTATCACCCATGTTGAGAACCACTGGTTTAAGCAAAAGTAACTCAAAAGTACCTCACATTTAAGTTACTAGTTACTAAAAAAAATTAATATATTACTATTACTAGTTACTATTTTGAAAAAGTAACTAGTTATATTTCTACTTACTAGAAATTGTAATATATTACAGTAATATATTACCTATTGTAATAGATTACGCCCATCACTGCACACACATATGTATATATATATATATATATATATATATATATATATATATATATATATATATATGGGGTCTATATTAGAACATCGAAGTTTCAGAACTTCGAATGCTCTAATATCGACCTCTACTAACTGAAAACTGATAACATCGAAAATTCAGAACAGCAAATTTTTTCCTAGGGAAAAAAATTTGCTATTCCAAAACACATACACACAACACAAACACACCAAACAAACAGCAATCCACAAAAATACACCTAAAATCTTACATCTAAACCTACACTAAACTGTACATACACCACTATCTACCCACTTACCTTAACCCAAACCCTAACCCTAATGTCCGTCACTATCGCACACACACCTCACCCGTGCCCTAACCCTAACTCACCTACCCCACTCTAACCCTCACGTCCACACATTCACACACTTACCTGACCCGTGCCCTAACCATAACTCACCTAACCCTCACATCCACACAATCGCACACTTACCTGAACCCGACCCATAACTTTCCACTGCAGAGCTAAAAATAGCTAAACAACAGGAACGGACAACCAAATTCTTTCCCTAGGAAAGAATTTGGTTTTCTGAAACTTCGCTATTTTCAGCTTTCGCTTATTACAGGTCAATATTAGAACATTCAAATTTCTGAAACTTCGATGTTGTAATATAGACCCATATATATATATATATATATATATATATATATATATATATATATATACACACACACACACACACACACACACACACACACACACATATATGTATCACACACACACACACACACACACACACACACACACACACACACACACACACACACACACACACACACACACTCACTCACTCACTCACACACACACACACACACACACACACACACACAAACACAAAAAAGTTATGATAAAAACAGAAATCAATTGACTATCTTAACTTTAGGGAAAGGGTGGCAGAGATTAAGAAGATACTATAGCATAATAATTGTATCATTGTGAACGATTTGTGTTGTAGGATATTACTTATTGATTTTAAAGCCAAAAAGTAATGGGGGCTAAAACCCATAATCCATAATCAGGGGCAGATTTGAAATAGAGCCTTTTATTTCTTTCAAAGCTGTTAGAAAATTGAGATTTACATTATCTTGCATTTCTAAAAATATTAAACCTGACATTCAAACATGCATGCAAGCAGAAGCAAGTGTTTTTTTTAAACAGTCATGGACAGATGTCTGTGCAACCCACTGAGTATTACAGCAGTGAGGTCAGGATTATGGCCATCTCCTACCTGCATTCTAATCAACACAGAGTTGCAATACCATAGGGTAGTTGAAAATTAAAGTAATTAATGCTGTATTTTCTGTACTTTCTAAACAAAATACAGAACAGAACACTTAAAACTGATTGATACGCTTGAGCAACTTTTATAGAGGTGTGCAGCATGTACTTCCAAGGGGTATATCCAGCAAGTAAACAGGTAAGAAAAAGTTTTTTTTCTTTAAAAATTCAAATGTGTAGTATATTTTTATAGAACTATAAAATGTGTATTGTTTATAGAACCGTCTTACAGATGCATAGTTGCACTATTGAACAGCAGCATTAAGTCTTAAAGGATATAAAGAAATACCTAGAAGAAAAAGTGAACACACGCTCTTGCAGGCATGATAGGAAGTCACTGTCATTTTGAATGGAGCTTTAAGTGCCTTTCTGAGAACTTCCTTCAAGTCATGACACAGGAGTGAATGAATTAATGTAATAGTGTACACTTCAATTTATTTAGTTAAAGGCAGCCACTGTAGTTTTTCTTATGGCTGTTTTTCATATGTGGGAGGGAAATAAAGGTAAGAAAGGAACAGATAATCAACTTCAGCACCACCACCGATTCAAACAAGTATCATGTATAATAGGCAGAAGCAATAGCTTTCTATCATAATGGCTACTTTTTCCATTTTTATCATGGAATGTAAATAGCTTTACAGGTATAGACAAAATGCAAGAGTATTGAACTATATTAAGAAATGTAAGGTGCAAATACTGGTATCTCCAGAAACACACTTAGATAGAAATGAGCATGTGAATTTGATTAAAAAAGCTTTTCAGGATGAATATTCAGCAAAGAAAAGGGGGAATAAAAATACTGATTGTTAGAAGGTCTCCAACAGTGATAGAAGAGGGGAAAATATAACAATGGCAGATGTGTGGTAAAAAGGGGCTACCGGTAAGGGAAAAGGATTATGCTGACAGACTTATATTCCACCAAAAACTGCTATGATGGAACTTCAGAAATTTTGGGGAGAAATAATCAGCTTTCACTAGGGAATATAATTTATGGCTGGGAACTGAAACTTGCTTTGTAATAGTGAGGATGCATCAGAGGGACTTTGAATGGAAATAGAGAGGGTAAATTTCTTAGCAAATATACAGAAAAATGGTACGGAAGATGTGAATTCAGTACTAGGAACTCAGACAAAATGTACATCTCATTATCCAAGGAACAATAACTGGGATATACTGGACAAAAGCTATATTTCACAGGAACAAGTGTATTTAATTGAAAGTTTTACATACATTCAGTAAATATTTCAGACCATGCAGTGGTAAAAACTTTGACAGAGATGCAAGGTAATGAAGGAATAAATTAGACAATGGTGCCTTCCTACTTATTTGTTAAAAAGAGAGGGATTACTTGAGTTACTAAGGAATACAGAAATGTTTTTAGAAGGGAAAAGGAAGTGAGTGGGATAAAATTAAGTTAAACTATGGTAGAAATACACAAGAAAGAGATGTGAGAAAGAAGTAATAGGAGCTATTTAGAAAGGGTGACAGATGCTGATGTATTGCAGAATAAAGGAAATCTCACAAACAAGACAAAAGCAACTGCACACTGTTTAAGGGAAAACAAAGGAGTATTTTGATAATATGCACAAGATAACGAAGGCTGCTAAGCTACTATTTCTTTTATTAAACAACTGAGTATAGATAACAGCTTCAGGACACAAAAAGTTTTTAGCATGTCCAAGGCAACAGACAGCAGTAACAAAACTTAGTGGAACCTATGACAAGTGAAAAATCAGTTGTGTAAAATCTTACTGTAACAGTATATGTCCTTCTCTTCACTGTTGCAGTATTCTTTACCATAGGGATCTCCTGCCAAGGACAGACAAACGACTGGCCATTATACTAAAGCCTTTAGATCTTGCATTCATCGTACATCACCCATACACTCCCCACACAAGATATAAGGCGTAAAGGTGAGGTATTGACACAGTTACCCAGAGCTGAACTGCTCAAGAACAGAAGTCTCCACAGGACAAAAAATGTCGATGCACATCCAAAGGGAAAAAACGCAGATGGAAAAGGGGATGCCCTCATCCAGGAAGGTAATCAAATTAAAACCCAAAAGAAAAAAGGGGGATGGAGGGAGGGACTGAATACTCCAACAGTAAAGAGAAGGAATCTACTGTTAAGGTAAGACTTTACAGAACTGTACTATGCCCTTCTATATCACTGTTACAGTATTCTTCACCATAGGGAGAGTACAAAACTTCAAGAAAAGGAGTGGGAGGTGTAAGGCTAGGAAGAGCCCTAAATAAACCCATGCAAAACCTGCTCTGACCTTAAAAATCATATCCAATTTATAATGCTTAGTAAAGGTATGCACTGAGGACCAAGTAGCAACTTCAAGGCTGGAATTGGCATTTAAACCTGGAAGAAAGCACCAGAAGAGGCAACAGCCTAGTGGAATGAGCTCTAACTTTAACAGACAGACATTTACCATGAAAAGAATAACAAAATGAAATGACCTTAAATATCCAGTAGATGGTTTGCTCAGAAACAGCCAAACCCAAAGTCCTGGGATGAAAAGAAACAAAAAGATGGTCAGAATTATGAATGGCATTAGTTTTATCCAATAATACTTGAGCTGTCTGTGCAAATCCAAGGTATGCAAGACCCTCTGACTAGCAGAATGAGGAGAATGAAAAAGGAAGGGGGTTCTATTGTCTGATTTAAGGACAACTCATTAACAACCTTGGGCATAAACAAGTGATTAGTATGAAGAGACACCCTGTCTCTGTGAAAAAAAAATAAAAACTAAAAAAAAAGGAATGGCCTAAGGGCCTAAAGCTCAAAAACCCTCCAAGCAGAAGTACGAGAAAGCAACAAGACAGTCTTCCAGGTACAGTGTTGCAGAGAAGCAGAAAAGTACAGTTGTGTACACTTACCATAAATGTAGATGTTCGAGTGCATTCACTGTTGCAGTCATTACATTTGGGTAATCCTGCTGGCAGATTGCCCTCAGTCGGCCTGAATTCCAAAGTCTTGGGTCCTGCGTCAACTGCTGTCGCCCCTTCCCTGACGTCAGGTCGTCAGGGGTATAAAAGCAGCAGCTGACGCCATTTTCTTCAGGTTTTCTTGCCCCAGATGTCAGGTGCCCCCTAAAAGGGTAGCCAAAATTTATATATATATATATATAAAAATACATACACCAATATAAACTTTACCTTCATCTACCAGCAAATACACCACATAGTTTGTATAAATCAGAGAAAGAAAAGTTCCAGCAGAAAAAAGGGGGATGGTGGGTGGGTAACCTGGACTGCAACAGTAAATACACTCGAACATCTACATTTATGGTAAGTGTACACAACTGTACTATGTTCTACGTGTTTCACTGTTGCAGTCATTACATTTGGGTAGAGTCCCAAAGCTATGGTTGGCAGGCTGGAGCTAAACAGCATTAGGAGCGGCTATGAGGCCCTGCAGAACTGCAGTGGCAAAGCTTGCCCTGGATTTACAGTAGAGTGGCAGATGATAGTGCTTTGTAAAGGTGTGCACTGAACTCCAAGTAGCAGCCTCTAAAATGTCTTTGGTTGGTACTCCCCTGAGAAAGGCTACTGAAGTGGCTGCAGCTCTGATTGAATGTGTCCTAATGCCCTTAGGCTCTGACTTGTCATGGTGTAAATAGCAGAAATGAATGCAGTGGCCTATCCACTTTGAAATAGTCTGCTTTGAGATAGCCTTTCCTTGTGATCCTGCAGCATATGCCACTAGTAATTGCTCTGTCTTCCTGAAAACTTTGGTTCTGTCCAAGTAGAATCTAAGCCGTCTGTGCACGCCCAAAGAATGCAGAATTCTCCACCTTGTTCTGTGGGTTTGGATAAAAAGTTGGCAGATAAATATTTTGGTTAAGAACCACACTGGACACCACCTTAGGCATAAATGTTGGGTTTGTCCTCAGAGACACCCTGTCTGGATAAAAAATTATAAAAGGTTCCACAGCCATGAGTGCCTGTAGCTCTGAAACTTGTCTTGCAGAAGTTATTGCTAGGAGAAGAGCTGTTTTCCAAGATAAAAACTTTATATCAGCAGTAGCAGCTGGCTCAAAAGGAGGCAGGGTGAGTTTTTCCAAGACATAGTTCAGGTCCCATGCCGGTATTGGTGATCTCCTTGGAGGCCTTACATTTTTGGCTCCTCTGAGGTACTGCTTTAATAAAGGATGAGAAAAGATTGGTGGCTCTATATTGTAATGAGCTGAAATGGCAGAGGTATGAATTTTAATTGATGAAAAAGACAGGCCTTTGTCCAGCATCTCAGTTAAGTATTGCAAAATCTGAGGAATATTTGGTACAGCTGCATCAGTTCCTTGTGCCTGGTTCCAAGCACAGAATCTCTTCCATTTTCCAGCATAAGATTTTCTAGTACTAGCTAGGCCTTCTGGATTCCAAAATGACATCCATCACAGCTTTACTGAAAGGTGTGGTTTGTATGACTACATTATCCGCCATGCTGCCAGGTTTAAAGTACTGAGTTGGCTGTGCAGGATCTGACTGTTTTGCTGGGACAGTAGATGAGATATTTGAGGTAAGGTCCAAGCTGGGCATGGAGACAAGTTCCTTAGGATTGGATACCAGTACTGGCGGGGCCAGTCTGGGGCAATCAATATCATCTTTGGCTTCTCCTGTTTGACCTTTAGGAGTACCTTGGGGAGGAAAGGCAGTGGAGGAAAGGCACATACTGATAGGTTTTTCCAGCTGAAAGATAGGGTGTCCACTTTCAATGCTTGTCTGTGATAAGTCCTTGTGCAGAATCTTTTTAGTTGGTAGTTGTGAGGGGAAGCAAATAGATCTATGTCCGGGCATTCCCATTTCCTTGTTATCATGCTGAAGACTTGTGGATCCAGCTGCCACTCGTGGGGATCCATGAAGTTTCTACTTAGTTCGTCTGCTACAGTGTTTCCCTTTCCTGGCAGGAATTGTGCCTGCAGATGTACTTGGTAAGTCAATGCTGTGTCCCACAAAGTCATGGTTAGTCTGCAAAGGGGGTAAGAATGTGTACCCCCCTGCTTATTTATATACCACATGACCGTGGTGTTGTCTGTCTTTATCAGTAGTTGTCCCGGATAAAGTTGGTCCTTTAAAGCTGTCAGGGCATTTTGAACAGCTAGCATCTCTTTTTGATTGATATGTAGATGCATTTGGTTTGAGGACCATGTGCCCTGAATGCATCTTCCTGCCATGTGGGCCCCCCAGGCATAATCTGATGCAGCTGTTGTTAGTGTCTGCCTGGCTGGGGGGTAATGTGAATGGCTGTTCCTTGTTCTGATGACAAGCCTTCGCCCACCATCGAAACTCCTGTTGCAGGCAGGGAATGAGAGTAATCATCGTTTCCAAGCTGTGGCAATGTTGAGTCCAAACACTTTTTAGGTACCACTGAAGTTTCCTCATATGTAGTCTTGCATATGGTATTAGTAGGATGTAGGATGCAGGATGCCATGAAGCCCAAAGCCTCCTGCAGAATTTTTCTTGCAGATAACGGGGCCTTTGTTGCCAGCATTTTGAAATAGGTAGTCAGTTGCCTTTGTTTGTCTGGCGTGAGATAAGCCATCTGGGCAGTTGTATTTAAGCTTGCACCCAGGAAAATTATCTCGAGAGAGGGTACTAGTTTTGATTTTTTTTTTCATTGACTGTGTACCCTAGGCATGTTAGAAGTCTTTTCACAAATGCCAGATGCTGTAGAAGAATGTCCTTGTTCTCTGCTTGAATTAGACAGTCGTCCAAGTAAGGATATATTTGTATTCCTCTTTGTCTGCAGAATGCAATTACTGGTGCCAGGCACTTTGTAAAGACCCTGGGTGCAGTAGATAAGTCAAAGGGCAGTGCAGAGAATTGGTAATGCATTGAGCCTGCCTTGAATCTGAGGTATCTTCTGCATGATTGTCTGATTGGGACATGCAGGTATGCCTCTTTTAGGTCTAAAGTCACAAGCCAAGCATTCTTGCTCAGAATGGGCAGAAGCTGCTGCAAAGTCAACATTTTGAATTTTGGTTTATCCAGGAATGTGTTCAGAATAGATAGGTCCAGTAATGGTTTCCAGGCCTTGTCCTTTCTGGGTGCCAAGAACAGTCTTGAGTAAAATCCTTGTCCCTGCTCTTGCTCTGGTACTTGTTGAATGGCCCCCATGTCCATGAGGGATGAGACTTGTTTTTGCGCCTCTGCCCATTGATTTTTTGATAGATCTGGCCAGCAGTTTGCTTTTGGCAGGGTATGGAAATGGAACTTGTAGCCTTGTGACACTATATTTAGAACCCACTTGTCCTGGGTTATAATGTGACAATTTTGAGAAAAAAGTGCTAATTTTCCCCCTAAGGGTGCTGCCAGGAAATAAATGCTTGGTGCAGGCAGGGGGAAGTCATTGGGACTGTTTCCTGTATGGTTGTGATTTGTCTTCTCCAACTTTGGAGGTAGAAGCACCCCATTGATTTGACCTGTATGAACCTTGCGCCTGGGATCTGCCTCTAGGGCGTCTGGATCTGCCCCTTTGAGGTCTGTTTGACACAGGAAAGGACCAATTATTTGTAGGCCAGTGTCTACTAAACCTAGGGGGCTGTACTTGTAAAAAATCTTTGACAGTTTGCATAGATTTAGCTTTGTCCTCCATTTTCTTTAACACCTCTTCTGCCTTAACCCCAAACAAAGAATCATGCTGTAAAGGTGCATCTAATAATTTAACTTCAACATGATCAGGCAGATTTTGTTCCTTTAACCAAGCATGCCTCCTAATTACAGAACCCGTAACTGCAGCCCTGCAGGAGGCCTCCAAAGAATCAAAACCGCATTGTAAAGTATGTTTTCCAATTTCAGCTGCATGCAATAAATCCGGCATTTCCTTGTTTTCTGCACATTCAGAGTTTAACAACGTTTTCTGTTTAAGCAATGCCATGACATGTTGCTGCTATTTGCGCATATGAAATCGACATTTTAAGGCCCTTATAGCCAAGGTAGCAGATGTGTAAACCTTTTTTCCCCATCTATCCAGTGCCCTAGAATCTCTGTCAGAGGGGGTAGGGTTTTTTTGCAGTGGAAGCCTTAACTCCTTTGGGACCCTGTGAAATAGTTTCTGGGTCTGCAGCAGGGTTTTTAAAAAGGAATTTATGAGAGTCAGGAACCCTGTAATATCTGTCAGGCTTAGCAGGAGCTGGAGGTAAGGAGTCAGGGGTCAGACTAGACTCCGAAAACACATAATCTACAATGTCTAACACAGGTGGAATGGCTAGATGCCTGTGTTGAGGTAGTAAAAGGAAATCCCTGAGCCTCTTTTTAGATTCTGAAAAATCTTGGCTCTCCCATGCTCCCTCATGGTATGCAAGGTTTCCCCAAAAGAATAGTCCTCTGGAGGAGAAGCTGAAGGTATAGACTTCTTCAGCATCAGAATCCTCACAGGGGGGAAGAGAATATTCCTGATCAGAAGAGGAATCAGAAGAAATAGAAACCTGATCTGAAGATTCATAGTCAGTCTCTTGCCTAGGCCTCTTATCAGGAGGGGGATGGGAACCCCTGATCAAGGTAATCAAGTCTTCGGCCATTTTGAGCATCTGTTTTTTGGGCATAGAGGGCTGTCCACGTGGCTCTTGAGTTTGTTTATTTGCTTTAGAAGGTGCTTTAGTCTTTGCCTTTGAAGCTGAAGTCGGTTTAATGTAAAGATGTTTAGGTCTGAATACACCCTCAGAAGCTGGTGCCTGCTCAGCGGCTCCGGACCCATCTGAGGGAATAGTGTCCGAGGATCCAATACCTTGAGTTTCCAGCGGCATAGCCGACTCCACGTGGGAGTCGGTAGCGGCCTGTGACTCTAAAGTAGCGGGCGTCAGGGGCTGCGAAAGTGCCTCACTGAGAACCGGCGAACTGGCTTAGGAGAAGCTTTGTCGTCGGTTTTGGACCTCGGTTGTTTCTCTCTCTCTTTTTCTTTGCGTTTTTTGTGAACTCCGGTAGTCGGATGGCTATCCGACATTTCTGGATAATTAAACCGACGTCCAAAATAGTTTAAAGCAAAATCATACCGACGCTTAATAGTGCGTTGGTTAAATCTAGCACAAAACCGACAATCAGAAACGTTGTGATCAGGGCCTAGGCAAGGAATACAGTAAGAATGAAGGTCCTTATGAAGTATTTGCTTTCCACAAGAAATACAATTATTAACTTTTTCTGACATCGGTCTGGAGCAAGAAAAATGTTTCCCCAACGGGGTACTTAGCTTTATTGAAGACGTCGGGTCTGAAACTCTAACACGAAAATCTCAGGAGTCGGCCGACCGGCACTTGCAAACTGCTTCTGCTTCGGGCACCACGGGGCAAGAAAGACTGAAGAAGATGGTGTCTGCTGCTTCTTTTATACCCCTGATGACCTGATGTCAGGGAAGGGGTGACAGCAGCCGATGCAGGACCCAAGACTTTGGAATTCAGGCCGACTGAGGGCAACCTGCCAGCAGGATTACCCAAATGTAATGACTGCAACAGTGAAACACGAAGAACATCTGCAGGCTCATGAGAAGCCTGGGTCAATTTTTCCAAAACAAAATTAAGGTCCCAAGGAGAAGGAATAGGCTTCCTGGGAGCCTAAGATGCAGGAGACCTTCAAGAAACTGCCTGACTTCAAAACGAGAAGTCAAAGGAACATTCAAGAGCAGACAGGCAGAAATAGCTCATAAATGGAGTTACCTATTATATTCTCGAAAAAGCTGACAATGTAGAATCTGACATTGTCGACACAAGAATAGCGAAAGTGCAGAATGTCAAACGGGTAAACGGAAATCTCTGTAAGGGGAGATTTCCGTTTACTTCAATGTAGTATGGTCTCGGAGTTGGTATATTTAAGTAGCGGGGGGTGTGGGGGGTGCAGGGGGGCTTGCCCCCCCCCCCCGCTTAAACCCTTTAGATTTTCTTTTCTTTTTTTTTTTCTGAACATTCGAAATTTTAATGTTTCGATCATTAGAGGTTGACCTTTAGTGATTCGAACCATTAAACTTAATACAGACCCGCTAAATGGGCCTTTACAGAATAGGCCAAGCCAGACTGAAGCAACTCACACAAATAGAAGAGAACCAAAGGGACTCCTACTGAAAAAGGGTCCTGGCTATGAGTATGACACTAGACAGAAAATCTTTTCCATTTGGACATACAAGACTTTCTGGCTGTTGATTTTCTTGCCTCTTGTAAAGCCCTGAGCACAACCTTGGAAAAAGAGGTGCCTTAAAGAGATCAAAACCCTATTATTCACAGTGTCAGTTGAAGAGTGGACAAGTGAGGATGGAAGAGTGATGATCTGTCCTGTGTGAGGAGATCCAACTGGTGAGATATGTTGTGGTGCTTTTACCTGGCCAGATGCATTAAGAGGGGAAACCAGTGCTGTCTTCGCCAAAAAGGAGTTCAGATGAATATTTTGCAGGACTCCTGAAAGAAGAGGAAGGGGAGGGAAGGCATAGAGAAACATCCCCTTTCAAGGAAAAGGCAGTCCATCTTCCACCAGATGGCATGGTACTCTGGAACAGAAGAGAGAGAGAGTTGATTGTTCAGAGGGGAGGCAAAAAGATCTACTTGAGGAATACCCCACAAATAGACTATGTCCAGAAACACATCTGTGTGAAGCATCCATTTGTGAGCCTGTGTTTTGGACCTACTCAAGGAGTCTGTCACTAGATTGTGCTCTAAAGGAAGATACATTGCCTGAAAGTTAGCAGATAACTAATACCCAGATCCCAGGCCTGAAAAGCCAGCCTGCAAAGAAGGCAAGACTTTATGCCTGCCTGCTTGTTGACATACCACATCAATGTGGTGGTGTTTCTGTAAACCTTCAGGGGGCCTGGAGAAAGCATGGGGTGAAAACCCCGAAGGGCCAAAATCAAACCTCTCATATCTCTGATGTAGATACAGTCTGAATTCTGATAGGGAAACCAGAAACATTGGACTTTTGGGTGACCACAAGAAGCCCCCAAACCAAAGTCTGAGGAGTCTGTCAACAGTTCTTGAAAAGGAACTAGAGGCTGAAAGGACACACCTGGGTTAAGGGTAATTTGCTGAATCCACCACTCAAACTCCCTCTCGAGACAAGGAAGGAGAGGCACTCTGAAATTCAAACAGTGGCAATACTGAAGCTAAACTAACTTGAGGTACCACTGAAGCTTCTACATATGCAGTCTGGCAAGAGGAAGGACTGGAATAGAAGAGGCCATGAAGAAACTCTGTGGCTGGAGTGGTAGGAAGAGGAAAAGGAGACCGAAAGAAAAACTGCCAAGGACAATGCCTTTGGAGGTTTAAGAAAGGCCAAAAGATAGACATGATCCTGACATACAGTCAAGACAGACTTTTGAAAGTTGATCGTGAACCCTAGACTTTGAAGGGAAGATATGATTAACTCCAGAGTCTGTAACAGGCAATTGGGAGAAGTCTAAATCAACGAGTTGTCTAAGGAAAAATCTGAATTCCTTAAGAGCCTGCAAAAGGCAATCACAAGAGCTAGGCATTTTATGAATACCCTTAGGGCAGTAGAGAGGCCAGAGAGTAAAGCAAGAGTATTGAAAATGATAAGAAGAAACAAAAGAAATGCAAAATGTCCTGAAAAGAGGGAGAATAGAAATATGAAGATAAGTGTCCTTCAGATCTAAGGACATCAGAGAAAAAAGTGTTTGAATAGAAAGCATCTGAAAAGAAGGAACCTTGAAGAAAGGTGTTGAGCAAGGGGAGATCCAGAATAGGTCTCCAAGTGCACTCTATTTGAGGAACCATGAACATTCTTGACTAAAAACTCTTTCCACTTGGGAAGAAGGAACTGGCTGAATAATTCCCTGTTCCACCAGGGACCCAAGAACCTCTGAGAAAAGAGGAAGTCTTTCTAGAAGAGGTTGAGGAATCCCTGAAAAAGCCGGGAGAGACTTCCACACCATGAAGTAATCCTGATGGATGATGGAGAGAACCCAAGAATCTGGGGTGATGAGTTGTCAGTTTGGAAGACAGAGGGAGAGCTGAAGGGACAAAGGAACCTGGCTGAGGGTTACAGGGACAAAATATCAAAAAGCAGGCTGGTCAGAAAGAGAGGTCGTCTGAGCCACAGAAACCAAGGAAGCTTTTGCGAGAGGAGCTCGTCTACCACCCTTCCTGCACTTAGTGGCCTGATGAGGCTGTCTGCAAACAAAATCAGACCTAGTAGAATAGTTTCTCTGGAACATAGGGATATGAGATATAAATTAACATTTTTAAGGTCCTGCAAAGCTGAATTGACCTTTTTCTTAAAGGGACTTAAACGTAGCAGCAGTCCCAAAGAGGTTCTTTTTATCAAAAGGGGCATCCAACAACTTATCCTTAATGTCTTCAAGTAAAGACTGCAGATTATGCTAAGAGTAACGGCTAATGACAGACTGCAAAGGCAGCAGCTCTTGAAGAAGCATTGGCAGCATCATAGCTGCACTTGGCAAACCACCTGAGAGGTAGAACCCAAAATAGATAAAGCAGAAGACTTCCATTCAGAATCAGAGAGGTCAGAAACAACTTGACAAGCCTGGACAATCAAAGCCAGAGCATATCTGGTCATGTGGCTCTGGTAATTAATGGCCATAAAGGCCAAAGTAGATGCAGTACAGACCACCTTTCCAATCATCTACATAGCCCTACTATCCTTATTCAAAGGTATAAGCTTGGAAGAGGGAAAAAGCTTAGAAGGTTTGTCAGTGGAAACTGACACAAAAGCAGGGTCAGCAGATGGATACTTAAATAGGAATTGACAATCCTCAGGAACATTAAATAACCTGTCAGGTTTCTTTGCAGCAGGGAGGGTGAGAATCCAGAGTCTTAGAAGCAGCTATAAAGGTGTCTAATAAAGCAGCCAACATAGGAGGTAATGCAGAAGACTTAGGAGTGTTCACATGAAGAAGCTCATAATACCGTTTCTGGATATCAGACACCTGAGAAGAATCCCATTTAAAATATTCCATCACTTTGGCTACTATGTCCCCATAAGATGATTCCTCCAAAGGAGACTTGGGGTTAATGGACTCTTCTTCATCAGAGCCATAAGCCAAAACAGAAGGCATCTGGGAACTGTAAGAAAAAGACCCTTCAAAAGACTTTTAATCCTCATCCACAGAATCAGGTTCCCTAAGCCTTTCAGAAGGAGTAAGGACAAAAACCTCTTGGGAAGGCTTCAGGATCATTAAGGTATTAAACAAGCTTGGAGTAAACTCCTGTCTTTCCCAATGAGGGTCCTTAAAGTGTACAAAAGAAAGTTTACTCTTCTGTTTCTTCTTGGTAGGGACGTCAGCCCTAACAAACACTGGAGGTTCCAAACCCCGATGAGATTAAATAAGAGTACCCAGAACCTCTTCCCTAACTAAAATCAGCAGAATTCTCCTAAGGATCTCTGACAATCGACTACCGTTCCCCCTTGATGTCTGGAGTAGATGGCTGCAAAGCCTCAAAGGACGTGCGAAAGAAAGGAAGGATCCACATCAGCCTCCAACAGGATTGCTGCAGTGGAATCCAAAGTCGACATCGGACAGCCTACAGAAACTACAGTTGTATACACTTACCATAAATGTAGACATTCGAGTGTATTCACTGTTGCAGTCATCACACTTGGGTTATCTGCCTGCAGGTAGCCCTCATTCGGCCCGAATACCAGAGTCTTGGGATTTCTGTGTTGGATGCTATTGCCTCTTCCGTTACGTCAGGTCATCAGGGGTATAAAACATGCAGCCGACACCATTACATCAGTTTTTCTTGCCCCAGATGTCATGAGCCCCTAAAATAGGAAGCAATTACATGGTGTGGATCACCTCCAGTAAAAAGTAAATACCACTGCCATGAGATATGGCCAAAAAAGAGGATAGGTAGAAAGTACAGAAATGTCAGGGGGCTGGAGGGAGGTTAACCAGGACTGCAACAGTGAATACAATCGAACATCTAAATTTATGGTAAGTGTACACAACTGTACTATGTTCTTCGTGTTTCACTGTTGCAGTCATCACACTTGGGTTGATTCCCAAAGCTGAGGAAGGGTGGAGGCAGTCAAGAAGTATTAGGGCTGGCTAGCAGGCCTTGTAAGACTGCTGTAGAAAATCCAACTCTGGATTTAGAAAAAATAGGCAAGTAGTAATGCTTGGTGAAGGTGTGTACTGAATTCCAGGTTGCAACTTCCAGGATGTCCCTGGTAGGGGCTCCCCTGAGAAATGCTGTAGAGGTTGAGGTAGCCCTAGTGGAATGGGTTCTGATCCCATGTGGTAGGTTTTCCATGGTGCTTGTAGCAGAAATGGATGCAGTGTGCTACCCATTTAGAAATGGTTTGTTTTGAAATGGCCTTGCCCTCTGCCCCTGTAGCAAAGCTGACTAGTAGCTGGTCAGATTTTCTGAATGGTTTAATCCTGTCAAGGTAGAACCTAAGCTGTCTGTGCATGTCCAAGGAGTGCAGGATCCTTTCCCCTTTATTCTGAGGATTAGGAAAAAAGGTTGGTAAATGGATGGACTGGTTTAAAGCCATACTGGATACCACCTTGGGCATAAATTATGGGTTAGTCCTGAGGGAAACCCTGTCCGCATGGAAGATAATAAAGGGTTCCACAGCCATAAGGGCCTGTAACTCAGACACTCTTCTTGCTGAAGTGATGGCTAGAAGTAGGGCTGTTTTCCAAGAGAGGAATTTTAACTCTGCTGTAGCAGCAGGCTCCAAGGGGGGAAAAGCGTGAGCTTATCTAGTACAAAGTTAAGGTCCCAGGCAGGAGTGGGAGCTCTCCTCGGGGGTCTTAGATTGTTAGCTCCTCTCAGGAACTGTTTGACCAGAGGGTGAGAGAAGAGGGGTGGGTCAGTATTGTAATGAGCTGAGATGGCAGAGGCATAAATCTTAATGGATGAGAAGGATAGGCCTTTGTGGAGTAGCTCCGCTAGATAATCAGATTTGAGGTAAGGTGGGCATGGCTATGTCCCTTCCTTGAGACTGGCTCCAAGAACAGCATTTTTTCCACTTTTCTGAATAGGATTTCCTAGTACTAGGCCTCCCTGCCTCATCCAGGACCTGTTTGCTGAGGGTTGCTGGTGATGTATTCATGGAATAAGCCAGGCTGCTAGGTTCAGGGTTTGCAGCTGAGGATGCAAAATCTGTCCCTACTGCTGGGACAGCAGAGACGGGGTCTGATGCAGGTGCCAGGGTGGCACTGTTGTCAGGCTGCATAAAAGTGGGTACCAGTGCTGGCGTGGCCAGTCCGGTGCAATAAGGATTGTCCTTGGCCTGTCCTGTTTGATCTTGAGTAGTACTTTTGAGAGGAGGGGTAGAGGGGGAAAGGCATAGATTGAGAGGTTTTCCCATGTAAAGGATAGGGCATCCACTTTCCATGCCTGACTGTGGGGAGTTCTGGTGCAAAATTTGCTCAATTGATGGTTCTGGGGGGAAGCAAAGAAGTCCACCTCTGGTGTCCCCCACCTGTGGATTAGAAGCTTGAATGCATTGGGCTCCAGTTTCCACTCGTGTGGGTCCATTAGATTTCTGCTTGTCGTCTGCCAGTGACTTTTGTTTGCCTGGCAGGAATTGAGCTTGCAGGTGTACTTGGTTGCTCAAGGCTGTGTTCCACAGAGCTATGGCTAACCTGCAGAGTGGGTAGGAATGAGTTCCCCCCTGCTTGTTTATGTACCATATGACTGTGGTGTTGTCGGTCTTTATCACGAGTTATCCTGGAAGGATAAGGTATTTGAAGGCTGTCGGAGCATTCTGTACAGCTAACATTTCTTTTTGATTGATATGCAGGTGCATTTGTCCTGGGCTCCATTTGCCTTGAATGCATTTGCCTGCTATGTGAGCCCCCCCATGCATAGTCTGATGCATCTGTTGTCAGGGTTTGGGTGGCGGGGGGGGGGGGGGTTGAGTTAAAGGGAGTCCCTTGTTGTGGTTGCAGGCCTCTGCCCACCAAAGGAACTCTGTCCTTAGGCAAGGAATGATCGGAATCCCTGTATCCAGGTCCTGAGAATGTTGACACCAGAGACTAAGTACCATTGAAGTTTCCTCATATGTAGTCTTGCATATGGAATTAGGAGAATGCATGAGGCCATGAACCCGAGGGCTTGCAGTATTTTTCTTGCAGATAGCTGAGTTTGGGTGGCCAGTAGTTAGAAGTAATTTGTCAAATAAACCTGCTTTTCTGGAGTGAGGAATGCCATCTAGGAAGTTGTGTTCAAGCTTGCTCCCAGGAATACAATTTCTTGGCTGGGTACCAGATGTGATTTCTTTTCATTGATGGTATACCCCAGAGAAGTTAGGAGTCTCTTTACAAATGTCAGGTGCTGAAATAGCAATTCCTGACTGTGCGCCTGAATTAGGCAATCGTCCAAGTATGGGTAAATTTGAATGTTTCTCTGCCTGCAGTATGCAATGGCTGGAGCCAGGCACTTTGTGAATACCCTGGGCGCAGTAGATAAGCCAAAGGGAAGTACAGAGAAACATAGATATTTCCTGCAAGATTCCCTTATGGGGATGTGCAGATAAGCTTCTTTTAAATCTAGGGTAGCCAGTCAGGAGTCCTTGGCTAGCATAGGCAGCAGCTGTTGGAGTGTAAGCATTTTGAATTTTGGTACCACCAGGAGTGTTGAGAATTGACAGATCCAGGATAGGGCACCAAGAGTTTTCTTTTCTGGGCACCAGAAACAGTCTGGAGTAGAAACCCTGTCCCCTTTACTGTGTTGGAACAGGTTTACTAGCCCTGATACTGAGAAGAGAAAGTACTTGCTTTTCGGCCTCTGCCCACTGGTTTGGGTGAAGGTCTGGCAATCTGCTTGGGGTTGGCATTGAATGGAAGTAGAATCTGTATCCCTGGGATACAATGTTTAAGACCCAACAGTCCTGAGTAATGTATTCCCAGTTTTTTGCATGCAGGGAGAGTTTTCCTCCTAGGGGTGCAAGTACTTGGGCATGGCTGGGAATGATGCAGGAGAAGTTATTGTGACCCTTTTCCATAAGAGGGTGGCTTACCACTCCCTGTTTTTGAGGTGGGAGCACTCCATTGTTTAGATCTGTGCATACCCTGAGACTGTAGTCTTTGTGGTCTGTTGCCCCTGGGTTTGGACTGAGAAGACCTGGGAGGGTTTGGAAAGGACCAGTTCTTCGAAGGCCAATGTCTACTGAATCTAGGTGGCTGTACCTGTAAGAAATCTTTTAACAGTTTGCATAGATTTAGCTTTTTCCTCCCATCTTTTTAAGAACTTCTTCTGCTTTTGTACCAAAGAAACATTCTTGATTTAATGGAGCATCTAGTAATTTTGCTTTGACATGGTCTGGCAAGATTTGTTCCTTCAGCCAAGCATGCCTTCTCAGAACAGACCCAGTGACAGCAGCCCTGCAAGATGCTTCTAAGGCATCAAAACCACACTGCAAGGTATGTTTACCAACTTGGTTAGCAGAGTCCACTAACTCTTATAAATCTTTATTTTCTGCACAATCAGGAATCAACAACATTTTTTTGTTTAATTAGTTCCATTATATGCTGCTGGTACTTCAACATGTGAAACTGGCAATTTAAAGCCCTGATGGCAAGAGTTGCAGAGGTATATACATTCTTACTCCATCTGTCTAAAGCTCTAGAATCCCTGTCTGAAGGGGTAGACTTAATACCATTAGGTCCCTGGAAATGGTCTCTGGAGCTGCAGAAGGATTTTTAAAGAGAAATTTGTGAGAGTCAGGTACTCTGTAGTACCTGTCAGGCTTTCTAGGAGCTGGAGGTAAAGTATCAGGGGTAAGACTTGATTCCATGAAGACATCATCTACAATATACAGTTATCCCACTCCACAAATGGGGATCCAACTTGGATCCCGGGAACTACTGTCCCATCAGTCTGACGAGCCTGATCTGCAAGGGCATGGAACGCATTATTATGGAACTTATAAACAAAGACATTGGCAACCATCAAACACTGGACCCCACCCAGTTTGGGTTCGTGAAGGGCTGATCTTGTCTCCTGAACCTGACTGACTTCTTCAAATCAGTCTCCAGAGCTGTGGATGAGGGTAAGGAGGTCCACACAGCCTATCTGGACCTCGCCAAGGCCTTTGACACTATCCCCCCACTCTGGAATCATAGATAAATTTACTAAGCTGGGCATAAATCTCTACGTCATTCGATGGGTTGCCAACTGGCTTACAGACAGAACCCAGACTGTAAAAGTAGCTGACTCCAAATCCAGCTCCAGACAGGTGACAAGTGGAGTACCCCAGGGTTCAGTCCTGGGACCGTTCTTGTTTAGCATCTACTTCACTGAAGTACAGGCCAACACTAAGGGACTCTGGCTAACAAAGTTTGCAGATGATCCCCAAATGATGTGGATATTCTACAAAAGAGCCTTACAGAAACAGATGCTTGGTGCCAGCGCCATCGGCTCAAGCTTAATGCCAAGAAATGTGTAGTTATCCCCTTTGGGAAAAACCATGTACCCATGAATTACCGCATAGGTGGCAGTACACTAAACACCGAAAGTGTGATGAGAGACTTAGGGACACAAGCGGACAGTAGTCTCATCTTCGATAACCACATCGCCACAACAGTCAGGAAATCCTTCTATGTGGCACACCTCATCACTAAGGGCTTTTCATCCAGAAAAAAGGAGGTCATTGTCCCACTGTACTCATCCCTCATTAGACCCATTATAGAGTACAATGCCCAGTTTATGTACCTCACAAGACATCTGCAATAGATGGAAAGGCCACAAAAATACTTCACTAAAAGAATCACAAGCCTAAAGCAGATGCCCTATGCTGTCTAAAAGAACTCCAACTACACTCTGGGGCACATCTTCTACTCAAAGGTGATCTCTGCTTAACATACAAGGCCATGTCAAACCCTGAGCTGTTGGACATGCTCCACTTAAAGAAATCCCAATCCCTCAGAGCCACACGCTCCAGGGATCTAAACCTTGTCATCACAATGAACAAAATATGCTGGAGGGATAGGTTCCTGACCCAGAGACTCCCCATACTCTGGAATAGACTACCCATACATGTCAAGATGAGCGCCTCCTTGGCCCTCTTCAAAAGGAACCTTGACAATTGGATGGGAGATAGGAAATTCTCCTTGGGGATCACGTCAGTCGCCCTGCTAGACAGGGGTCCAGGGAAGTAAATATTGTGGTTAGAAATATCCAGGGAATTGTTATGGCTAGGCTTGTATAGGTCCCACGGCCGATAGGTTCATAGGTTGATACTAGGCTATATCCAAGGACAGGGGGTATAGCTAGAGGCCTGTGCTGAAGCAAGTCTAAAAATTCCCTGAGTCTCTTTTTTGACTGAGGGTAGTCCTGGAATTCCCAGCGGAAATGCTCTCTTAGGGCATGCAAGGTTTCACTGAAAGAAAAGTCCTCTGGAGGGGAGGCAGAGGGAATGGAATCATCTGCATCTGAATCCTCATAGGTGGATAACGGCATGTCCTGGTAAGGGGTCGGAGTCATTGGACTCATGGTCTGTAGAATCAGAAGGAAAATCAATTATTTGTCTTTTAGAGGGGGAAGGCTGGCTTCCCCTAATTAAAGTAATAAGGTCTTCAGCCATTTTAAGCATTTGTTTCTGAGGCATGGGAGCTTGAGCATGTGCTTTGGTCGTCGGTTTTCTAGGCATAGTGTGAACTCTGGGCCTCAGAAATACAGTAGTTTAAGTCAAAAACGAAGTAGTCGGTTTAATACGAACATCAGAAGGCCTGAATACACCCTCAGAAGCCGGTGCATGCACAACAGTTCCAGACCCATCCAAGGTAGAGACATCCGCAGGTTCCATAGTCGAAGAAGCATCTCGCAGCATACTGGACTCCGAATGGGTCTCAGTAGACGCCTGCGAATCTGTAGAAGCGGGCATCAGGGGCTGTGAAAATGCCTCACCGAGTACCGGCAGACTGGCGACTAGCTTAACAGAAGCATCGTCGGCAGTTTTGGACCTATGGGGTCTGTCTCTGTATTTATCCTCAAGTTTTTTCAGAAGATCGGTAGTCGGATGGCTTAACAAAGCCATTTCGGAATACAGAGAACGAGAGTGAAAGAATTTAGTGACAAAGATAGCCCAATGATGAATAGTTCGGGAATTGAACAAGGCACAAAACCGACAGTGAGGAATGTTGTGGTCTGGGCCTAAACAGGTGATGCAGTAAGAATGAAAATCTCTGTGAGATATTTGCTTTACACAGGCAAGACAATTGTTAACTTTTTCTGACATTGGTTAGAGCAAAAAGAAAGGATCCCCAAATGGGGTACTTAGCTTTAGAAGACTTCAAGTTTGAAACTCGAAAAATGAAAATTTCAGGTAGCGGCCGACTGGCACTTGCGAACTGCTTCTGCTTCGGGCTCACGCATGGCAAAAAAAAGCTGATGTAATGGCGTCGGCTGCATGTTTTATACCCCTGACGACTTGATGTCATGGAAGAGGCGACAGCATCCGACGCAGAAATCCCAAGACTCTGGTATTCGGGCCGACTGAGGGCTACCTGTAGGTAGATACCCAAGTGTGATGACTGCAACAGTGAAACACGAAGAACCTCTATCACTTGCTTCTAGAGAGACATCTGGTAGAGTCTGAACACCCAAAGAATCAGGCTGAGATTTCTTGGCCTTCTTCTTACTTAATGGCAGTATCGCTGGGTTAATCTATTCTGCCATAATACCCTGGGCTAACTGCTTAAGCCTTTGATTATCTAGACAGAAGGCCAGGGAAGACAAACAGCTTCTAAAAGTCTTTGGTACAAACGCCTTACAAATACTACAGGAAGAATGGTCTTGAGAAAGCACTCAAACAAAAAAGACACTGTTTGTAATGATCCTTATGGGGAATTTGCCTCCCACACTGACATTTTCCCTTCTTAGATTACATGAACTCCAGGTAATCAAAGGAAAACAAGATTAATAATAAAAAGGAACAGTACCCCATTGAAGCATTTAACTGACTGCTTGGTATTCAGCACAGCAAAGGGCGTTCAGACTGATGATGGAAAATGGCATTCGGACTGGTGTCAAAGTTCTGGGTAACTGCATCCATGGGAGCATGCGTGTGATGTATGGTGCACACAAGATCTAAAGGCTTCGGTATGCTGGCCAGATGTTGGGCTATACTTGGCAGGAGATCCCTACGGTGAAGAATACTGCAACAGTAATATAGAAGAACATCAACCAGAGATCCTGTAGCGGTATTATAGATATTTCAGAAATATACTGAAAACTTGCAAAAATCAGAAGGTGAAAACTGAGAAAAGGCACAACTTGGATTATTTATGGAAGACTTAATTATGTCAAGGTTAGAGAAGGCTGAGCCTCAGCAATTAACAGCTGAGCTACGAAGAGATGAGATAAAAATGGTGATGTACAATCAATCAACAGGGAAATATGGAACAAATGCTTCTCCTGTGGAAAATTGGAAAGTTAGGAGGAAAGAAACCGATTATGTTCTGGAAGACTTTGTTTAATGGTATTTTAAAAGGAGGGAAAGCCCCAGCATCTTGAAGAAAGCTGTGGTAGCTGCTTAACCCAAAAAGGGTAAAGACCCTATAGACCCAGCTTCACATACACCCATTTCAGTTTTAAACCTTTAAGTGTTTATGCCTATACAGCTAGAGAATGGCAAAGGTGTTGCCAAAAATAAAAGATATGGATCAGTTTGTAGAGGGGAGACAAACCTTTGAGAACATTAATAAAATAATAATCCAGTGGGACGCAGGAAGTACAAAAATACCACTATTGTTGGTGGGCACTCATGCAGAGATGGCATTCGATTGAGTCAGCTGTGATTTTTATGAGTAGTGCAATGGACACATTTATACTCCCTGATAGAATTAGGAGGATTTATGAAGGGTCAGAAGCAAGAGTTAAGACGGAAGGTTTCCTCTCTAAAAGCTGTATTTGAACAGATGAACTAGGTGCGTGCGCCCTCTTTTCCCTTTATTTGCTTTACAGTTAGAGTCTTTGGAAAAGAAACTAAGGGACTAACAAAATCAAGGATACGGTAGGTATGGTAATTAAGAAAATTGAAATTTGCTTGCTGATGATATTATGCTGTACTTGATAAATCCAGAAAGGGATATTTTGGTGCTGTGAAAAATTTTGAGACTGTTGCAAGTCTTTTCTTGATATAAAATTAATGCAGCTAAAATAAAAGGCTATAGCAGAAAATATGTACAATATATCCCTACACATGAATGAAGCAATGCCCTTACTTATGGCAACACAATAAGGTGAAATATTTAGAGGTCTAGATTAAAAATGATTTAACTATGGTGTCGCTCATCCTATGTTATGATGCAAGATGAACAGACAGGGTAGTTCATTTGTATGCTTTATTATATAGAAACACAGCAGGATGGACAGCAGCAACATAAAATATAAACAAACTGATTAACTGACAGACCATTATATACATGCATGCTTGCATCTCAAAAGCTCTCTACAAAATGGCAGTCTGGCTCATATGTGCTCAGTATTTATAAACATGTGCAAACCCATGGAAAGCTTCTTAAAGGTATACATACATACTGATCTACATCCTCCCTCTTTAGTGAATTGCATGCAATAAAATGACATTTGAAAAAGATACAAAATTATAGACACTGAGAAATAAACACAACGTTCCTGTCCAGGTTGCCGTGTATCTGGAACACGGTCTGGAAATGTGACTGATCTAGTGATATAGCAATTAGGACTGGGTTTAGCAACAGGGACAGTCATTGCTGAACAATCTGTTTCAGGAGTCTCAGGAATCTTCTCAGGAACAGGGATATTTGCTGAAATGTCCCCTGGAACTGGAACACTGGATAGCTCACTACAAGATCTAGAGTCTTTTTTCACAGGCAAGATGCTGCAATATAGGCTTGGACACTGGTAACAAATGTTTCTGATTCCGCCTAAATTCTACTCCTTGTGATTCTACATGTACAATCTCAGCTCTGGACATACACTTTTCACAACTCCATTTGGAAATCTGCATCTTCACCATCTCCCCTTCTCATAATGGATTGAGCAGTTTGCTGGACTTATCATAATAGCAATTCTGGGACAAACATCTTTTCATAAGTTGAGCTCTCACTGCTTTGTTGTTCTTAGCACAGAGAACCAACAGATTGGTAGTGTGGTTCTGGTTTGTCTTGACAAAAGCCTTTGTTCCGGCGAACCAAGATGTTTATCACCAGGAATATTTCTGAGATTCAGGAGGGTGAAAAAAAATATATCGTTATTGGCTCATTTCGACTTGTCCAATAAATGTTTCATACTTTAAACTGCACGTTCTGTCAAACCATTTGACTATGGGTACACTGGGCTACTCGTAACATGAATAAAGTCCCACTCTTCAGCAAATCTCTTGAACTGCTGGCTTGTAAACTGTGCACCCTCAGAAATAACTGTGCAGACTACCATGGACTGAAAAATGACACTTCAACTTAGTAATGACAGTACTGAATGCTAGATTAGGAAGTAGGTCAATCGTGAACCAATCTGAATAAGAGTCTACTATCACCAAATAATGTTGATCATTCCATTTGAAAATGTCTGTAGCTACTGTTGACCAAGGTAGCTCAGGAATCTGGTTTAGCTGAAGTGGTTCTTTCTGTTGATGTGCCTTAGTACTATTACACACAGAACAAAAATACTCTCTCGATATCTTTTGACAAAGAAGGGCAGAATACTAGTCCTCTTGCCCTTCTTTTAGTAGAATCAGTTCCTGGGTGGCCATAATGCAAGAAGGTAATGTACTCTTGTGGCAAGGATTTTGGAACAATCACTTTTGGACCTTTCATGATGATACCGCTGTCAAACAAAATCTCATCTCTGTAAGGAAAATAAGGTTGCACTTCTACTGGTAAACAAAACTGCTTTGAAGGCCATCCTCAACTGAAAGTGGTTGAGTTTCTGAAGTATTGGATCTGAGGCTGTGTGACTTCTAAGCTCATCAAGATGTGTGGAAGTAAAAGTTCTCACTTCCATGACTTGAAAATCAAGTTTCTCATTTTCATGCTGTTCAGTGGTATTTCTGGGTGATCTGGATAAGTATCAGCAAGATAAAGAAGTTTGCCTTTTGTGTAGACAAGATTGAAATTATACTTTTACAATTTCAACATCATGCATTGCAATCTGGCAGGAGCTATATGCATATGCTTTCTCAAATTACTGACTAGATATCAGTGATCTGTTTTGATTTGAACTGGGTGGCCATAAATATAATCATGGAACTTCAAACATGCAAACATAATTACCAAGAGCTCTTTCTCAGTCTGCTCATACTGCATCTCAGTTTGGGTTAGAGTTCTGGACTCATAGGTTACTGGTCTACCCTCCTGAAGAATGACTGCACCAAGACCAAACTTCAAAGCATCACAAGAAAGAATAACTCTTTTGTGAACATCACAGTATCTGAGAATTGGTGGACTGGCAATTCTTTGTTTCAGGACATCAAATGCTCTTTGGTGGTGTTCTGACCAGGTCCAGGATACATCTTTGCATGTCAACTCTCTGAGCAGTGCTCAAAATTGGCTCAAGTCTGGAATGAGCTTGTCTAGGCAGTTAATGCCAAGAAAACATTGTAAGGCCTGAACATTGCCTGAAGCTGGCATCTCAAGAAATTGTTGTTTGCTTGGAAGGATCTGGTCATAAACCTGAACTGGTAAACAAATGGCCAACATAAGTAACTTCTTGTAGCCTGAATTTGTACTTCTCAGGATTCAGCTTAAGATTCACTTCACATGTTCTTTCCAGAACTTTGAGGTTTCTGTCATGCTCGGTTTCATCATTACCTCCTATTAGAATATCATCTACTATAATAGCACACTGATGACCAGCAAAAAAATTGTTCCACAGCACTCTGGAAGACTTCACTGGCAGAATTTATCCCAAATAGCATTCTCAAAAATCTCTACCAGCCAAAAGGACTACTGAAAGTGGTTAGCAACGAGGATTTTCTGTCAAGCAGAATTTGCCAAAATGAACTCTCTGCATCCAAAACAGAAAAAAAACAGTGGCATTTGGCATAAGAGCAGCGACTTACTCGACTGTACGCATTGGATGATGAGGTTTTTTCAGTGCTTTGTTCAAATCTCTTGGATCAATACATATTCTGACATCACCTGAGCTTTTCTTATGAGCTACCACCATGGAAGATACCCATTCAGCTGGTTCATCAACTGGACAAATCACACCTTGCTGCACCTTTTTATCCAGCTTGGCTTTGACTCTGTTCTGCATAGCTACTAGAACTTTCTGCGCTGGTCTGACAACTGGGCTGAC